>NW_005434647.1:519544-576644 GCF_000315625.1 Guillardia theta CCMP2712 | reverse complement strand
AAGCTCGAGCGGCAGGTCCAGCCCTAAAAAGAAGCAACATGAGGAAAAGGCATGAGCAGAGGAGGAGGAGGAGGAGGAGGAGGTGGTGGTGGTGGTGGTGGAGGAGGAACAAACTGACGACGACAAGGAGGAGGAGGAGGAAGAAACTAAGGATGAGAAGAATGAGGAGAAGGATGAAGGGGAGAAAGAGAAGGAATAGAAACAACACAGCAGAGCAACAACAGCGAGCAAGAGCAGCAAGAGCAATGACAGGGCTTTCACCTTGACTCCAGCAAACAGCAGCTCAGGCGTCAGGTTTCGGTTGTCAAACGCCATCATGACATTATAGACCAGCAGCTTCGGCTTGCTTCCTGCAGCAGCGACGTCATAGGTGATCTCCTTCAACCAGGCTCCCGGACCCCCCGACGTCACCACACAGCCCCTCACGCCCGCACCTCCCCCTCTCCCTCCCCCTGCTCCCTCGCTCCCTTTCTCTCTCTTGCTCTCTGTCTCTCGCAAGAAAAGGGAGAGGCGGTGACGATGAGGGGGGCGAAACTCACTGTTCGCGATGAACTTGTAGCAGGCCTCCAGCCATCTCTCCGTCGGGATGTAGAAGAGCGTCATTATGCTCGTCATGAAGTCAGCGTTCTCAATCGCCATGGCGAGCTCGTGCGACGGGGGGTTGGAGAAATCGTGGACGATGCTGGAGTCGAAGATGCCGCGGCGACTCCCGTACGCTGCGCACATGTGAGCACGACAGAACAGGCGCGAGCAGGGAGGTACAGAGAGCTTGCTCCGAGATGTCCACAGCAACAACGTTGAAGTCCCACTTCTTTTTCAGAGGCTGATCGTCGTGCATCCAAGATTCCACCGCCTTCTCCCAGTTCAGCCCGAACTTGTAGGCAAGGGTTGTGTTGCCGTAAGAGGACCCGAGCTCGACTGCGGACATTCCTCTGTCCTTGGGAGCGAACTTCTCAAGCTCCTCGTTGATCATTTCACAGTACCGGTCATGGTAATGCCCGTAATCAACAGGGACGAGCCGCTGTACGTATGCCTGCGGTGAGTTTTCCACGTAGATGTTGCCGAAGTCTTCCTGGAACACTGGGTCATGATACACAAGGAAGAACAACACGATTAGTACCTTGCCCATGATGGATATGAAGAAAACTCGAGGTGTTGATACGCAACGACTGAGCAACGTATTAGATCGTTCCATGAACTTGAAATGCAGCAGTATTCTAAACTCGCCAGTCTCGGAAACATTCGGAAATATGTAGCGCAGATAAAATCATTTCGTGCACTCAAATACCGCAATACCCCTCTAGTCTCTTCCTGATCCTAAACTTGATTGTATTGGGCAACAACCATTCAAGAGATCCAACCTCCGGATCAATTATCCTCTTCTTCGTTCGTCCTCTCCTTTTGCTTCTCAATTCCTCTCCTCTGCTCTCCTGGTGTCCTCTGCTCTGCTCTGCTCTGCTCTGCTCTGCTCTGCTCTGCTCTGCTCTGCTCTGCTCTGCTCTGCTCTGCTCTGCTCTGCTCTGCTCTGCTCTGCTCTCGTCGGATCCTCTGCATTCTCTCTCCTCGCTTCGCCTCTCCTTTCTACTTACTTGCCCTGTTGCTTCTCTTGGATTCTATTCTTTAGAGGGACTCAAGACAAGGGTGGGGGTACTCAACAGATATCAGGGTAGGGGTAGTTACCCTACCACACATCTTATAAAAATTTTCCCATCCAATTTATACTCATGAGGGGGTGTCTCACATATTGAAGGAGTACCATCCCCTCAGGATTTTAGGATCCAGGGGTGGTGACACTTAAATGGGGGTTGATCACGTTCTTCAAAATATTATATTCTTAAAAGTAATTTAAACAGTACTGAATGCACGTGCCCCCGTACAAACAAGCAGTTTGAACACTGACTGGGGTCAAATTTGACCTCTGTTTTGACCAAAGTCAAAAATTTGACCGCACGGTCTGATCAGGCCCCCGGACCACCGGCCTCACTCAAGAGGCCGGCCCCGGGGCTGCAGTGAGAGGGCCCGGCCGACCGGCGGCCCGGGCCAGGGCGGCGGCGTAGCTCTCATGAGGAGACTGGGGTGGACCTTGGGGTGGGGTGAGTCATATAAAGGAGGCGAGCTGTTGAGGGCTAAACAGGGGGGTAGTGGGTCAGGGGGTGAAGTTTACAGAAGGGTGGGGTAGTTTCAAGGGTCCTCAATTCCAAAAGGGGGTAGTCGTAAGGAGGCAGTTGTAATTTATTGCTGGGGTAGGGGGTGAGAAAGGGTAGGTGGGGGCTGGAGACCAAGGGGTGCAGGCAACACCTGGAGCTGGTGAGATAACATAGGGTGGGGTAATATGTAGTGAATTAAGGGGTGGTGTAAAGCAATTCAGGGTAGTCAGTGTGCAGTTGGTCCTAATTGTAGGTGGAGATCGAAAAACGAGAGAGAGGGTGGTGTCTGTTCAGTATGAGGGTGGGGTGGGGTGGCCGCTTTGAGCGTGACGCCTTTCTAATGGCGAAAGTAGCGGTAAGAAGAGGAAGAGGAGGAGGGGGGGAGGGAGGAGGAAGAGATCGCAATGCACCAAAAGGACAATAATTGTATTGACGAAAGCATGTTGTGTCTTTTCCTCAGTTCTCCTGCTCTCTTTCCCAAATTTCCTTGAATCCGTTGTACACTCCCTTTCCTCCTCGTGTGAAATGAGGATGAAATCCCTGCTGGTCAGCTTGCACCTATCTTACCAACACCTTTCTGTTCTTCACACTAGAAACGATCTGTGGTAGGTTTGAGCTGAACACCCTGCAGTTGTTTTCGTCCGCAGTCCTTTGCGCCATCCCCGCGGCGTCGGCGTATGTAAATGCCCCCACAAACTCTCTGGCTGTTCGTCAGAATGCACTTCCGTCGTTCTCGAGGGTCAGAATTTGATGCTGATGAGCATATTCGATGACCCTCCTCCTGCTGTCCAGGCCAGCCCCAAGCCTGTTTGCTCCTTGAAGATGCAGCAGTATGAGGAGATCAGTCAGGAGGAGTACGAGGAGCTTCTGCGCGCTGCTGGAAAGATGTGAGCCGAATCGTCTCCTCCGCCTCTATTTCCATCTCTTCTCCATCGTTTCATTCTCCTGCCCCTCTCCTGCCCCTCTCCTCTCCTCCCCCTCTCCTCTCCTTTCCTACCCTCTCATCTCGTCTGACTTTATCCTAAGGCCCCCCAAGGCCAAACCTGCCGCCCCCGCCGCCCCCGCCAACCCCTTCGCCGCCTTCGGCAACCTGTGGGACCAGCAGCAGTAGACGCGTTGGGCTGACGACAACTTGCAGGTTCGGAGGAGCGCAGCAGGCGCCAAAACAGGAGGTGACAGCCAACGTGGAGGAGGAGCTTGTTATGACTGGATGCCCTCTAGGTCTTCGAGGCTGAAGACGTAGCGCCTCCTCCTACTCCTCCTCCTGCCCCTGTACCCAAGGCAAGATCACAAAGTGCAAGGATTTTGCGTTCTAATCGCCGGTCAGGCTGCCCCTCGTGCTGTGCCAAGGGCTGCTGTTCCTAAGGCTGCCGCTGCCCCTCCTGCCCCTCCTTCCCCTCCCAAGGCTGCAGCTCCACCACGAGCGGCTCCTGCTGCTCCTGCCAAGTGAGAGAGAGTTGTGATGACGAGCATGCATGACGGGAGTGCGCGTAGCCCCTTCGCTGGTCTCTTCGGTGGATTTGGAGCTCCCGCCAAGAATGTTCAGCAGCAAGATTTTGAGGTTCTGATCTTTATCCCTCCTTCCTCCTTTTCCTCCTCTCTTCCTCCTTCTGCGCCCGCTTTGGCTCCACCCATCTCTCTTCCTCACTGTCATGCAGGCTGAGGCCAGAAGGCTCGAGGCTGAGGCCGCCGCCGCCGCCGCCGCCGCCGAGGCAGCAGCAGCAGAGGCAGCGAGGTGGAGGACTGGAAGTGACCATGCGCGCTTATTGGCTTACAGTGTGACAGGATCGAAGCCGAGCAGGCCGCCAAGAAAGCAGCGCCTGCCAACCCCTTTGGAGGTCTCCTGCCTCTACTTCGCTGCCTCTTCCGCGCTCTCAGCCCTTTCTTCGCTCCTCCTCCTCCTGCACTTCCTCCTCCCCACCCTCCTTGTCTCTGTCCTGATCCTTAGTTGATTTTCAGGCCTCTTTGGAGGATTTGGAGGGTTTGGCGCTCCTAGCGCTCCTGCTGCCAAGCCAGCAGCCAAGGCCACCAGCAACGAAGTAACTCCTCCTCCTGCTCCTCCTTCTCCTCCTCCTGCTCGTCCTCGTCCTCGTCCTGCTCCTCCTCCTCTTTACTTCCTGCTCCTTGCCCTTCTGGGATGTTGCTTTCCATGATCCTTGTCAAGTTTCCTCGTTATCGGCTTTCTCCTATCACAAACCTCAAGTGAGAGCTCCTGTCAGGTTGAGGTGGACGAAAAGGAGCTTCGTCAGCTCATGATGAAGTCCCAGCGTGACGAGATCAAGGTCAATCATTGCTTCCTCTCCTCTTCTCTCCTCCCCTCCATTACTTACCCGTTGCTCATTCGCTCCCCCCCCCCCCCTCCCTCTTCTCGTTCCTTCTACCACCTGTCGTGTTCTCGTTCTCCCTCCTCCTTCATCCTCTACTGGCACAGCATATTTTCGGCTTGTACCTGACTCTTGCATGCTCTGTAGGGATATTCTCTTGCTGGCGGAAAGTCCGCAGTGCCCTCCAGGGCTCCCCCCAAACCTGCCGCTCAGCCACGTGCTGCTGCTCCTGTCTCGTGCGTAACGCTGCCTTCCTTCCCTCCTTTGCGCTTTCTCTGACCATGACAACCTCCCCCTTCCTCCTCCCTCTCTCCTGCTCTGCTCTTTCCTTACTGCGCTGGCAGCGGCGTCAAGGTCACTCAGATTCGCCGCGGTGACGGTATCAACTACCCTCAGGTGTTCTCCCTTCCTCCTCCTATCCTCTTCGTGTTGTTCACGCCTCCTTTGCTGCTTCCTCCCTCCTTCATCTCCACATGTTCCCTGCATCCCTGCTCCTCTAATATTTCCCCTCTCCCTCTGTGTCTCCCCTCAGTCTGCACCTCCTCCTATCCTCGTACCAGTTCGTCCTCTGTCCTCCTTGCTCCTCCTCTTCTCTTTCTCACCTCCTCCTCCAGCCCGGCGATGTCTGCACCGTCCACTACGTCGGCAAGTTGAGGGCCACCAAGCAGGTAAGGAGGAAGGCCCCACCATTCCTAGCTGAACCCCAGCAGGTGTTCGATTCCAGCATCAAGCGCGGTCCCCCCTTCACCTTCCAAGTGGGAACCGGACAGGTGAAAAGATTCTCCTGCCGTGCTCCGCTCCTCCTCCCTCGCTTTCTTCGCCTCTCTAATTTCTTCCTCTCCTCTGCTTCCATCTTTTTCCTCCCGAACGCCTGACTCTTGTGCTCGCTCTTTCAGGTTATCCGTGGGTGGGATGAGGGAGTCCTTCAGGTCAACCTCCTCCTCTCCCTGTCATCTCAACCCTTCCTTCCTTGATCTCCCTCCCCTCCCCCTGTTGTTCGTTCTCCTCCTCCTCCTCCCTCTCCCCGCTCGTCTTTTGTCTCTCCCTCCCCTCACCTCCGGCCTCAGATGTCCCTCGGCGAGAAGTCTCAGCTCGTTATCTCCCCTGAGTACGGTTACGGCGCCACTGGCCAGGGCCCCATCCCCCCCAACGCTGAGGTAATGCTCTCTTCTCCTCCTCCCTTCTCCTCCTCTTCTTCCCCTCCTCCCATCCCTCTTATCTATCTCCTGCCCTTCCTCCGGGGCCTCCCGCCCTCCCTCAACCATCTCTTTCCCTCCCTCCACTCCCTCCTCACTCTGATCGCAACTCTAGCTTGTCTTCGACGTCGACCTCCTCGCCATCAACGGGCAGAAGGCTGGCGGGCGATTCGCCGGAGGCAACTAGAGCTTCTCCTGCTGCAGACGAGAGCAGTGAATCACGCAACTACCTACTATGATACACACACACTAGCACTGACTCGGAGCCGGGCCGGGGCACTCGTGCATCATGGCATCGCCGCCGGACCGGATCATGCCCGCGGGCCGGGGCCCGTCCCCTCCCGGGCCGGCCGCCCGGAGTCACTGACAGTCAGGCACGGTCACCTGGTCACGGTGCCATGAGGCCTTCAGCTGAGCTGCCAGCTGGACTCGAGGACAGGCTGTCACAAGTCTGAAGTTCTGGTCTGCCAACATCACTGGTCTTGATTCCCACAAACTTACCTGAACCACCCGAGCTCAGCTCCACCCCACCCCTGTGACTGTATCACCTTTTCAACGTACACCCCTACTTTCTACTGTCGCTGAACCCCTTCCTTCTCTGCTGCAGACCGCCTAAACTTGGAGTACCCCTACTACTGGTATGTTCATAGTCGGTTGTCACGAAAAGGGGTGGTAAGAAAAAATTCCTGGTTAAATTGGTGTTGAGGTGGTGAGATAACAGGGGGTACTTAATGGGAATTAAGGGGGTAAGGGTACTGGAGGGTATTAGGGGTAGGGTAGGGAACCTGATTATCAAAAGGTTCCCTCCCGTCCCATCCAGTAATCTCTTCCTCCCCCTCCTCCCGTTGCCACAGCCGTTCCCCTCCCCTCCTCCTACCAAGCAAACCCAGTCTTCCTTCGATCCCTGTACCTGCCATGGCATCAGCCGCAACCTTTCCCAGTTATCCTCTCTCCCGAGGAGAGAATGGGCATTGGGAGATGGAGTCCCTGTCCTATGGGGATCCTCTTCTGCAGTTGCTGGGGGGCCTGGTGCGGGGGTTTCCGGAGGAAGGCATTCGCTCGCTGATTGAGCAAGCGGTGTCAGAGTCAAAGGAGGCCAAGGATGTAGAGGCGATCAAATCCCTCTTCGTCTTGACCTTTCAGACTCGGTGGTGCCGGGGAGGAAAGGGTGAAAGAGCCCTGTTTCTCGCCATGATGAGGATCCTCCACGAGAAGTTTCCAGACGTTGTTGTCGAGCTTCTTGAGCTTGTGCCTTCCTTTGGCTACTGGAAAGATCTGCTGTTTCTGCTTGAGCGTTGCAAAGCAGCAAGCAAGCAGATCGGTTATGAAAGACTGGCGGGCAAGGTTTGGTCCCTGTTCGCAGACCAATTGCAAGCAGACCATGAGGAGTTGGTCCTTGCAAAGAAGGAGGCGCGAGAGCCGAAACTTTCTCTCTGCGCAAAGTATGCTCCTTCTGAAGGCCATGCCTTTGACCGTCAGCTGCACGCTGTGCGCTGCATCTGCGAAAAGATGTACAAAGACATCTTGAGCGGTACCAAGCAGCCAGAAAAAGCAGCACGGTATGCTAAGGGCAAGTACCGCAAGCTTCTTGCCGAGCTGCGAAGAGCGCTCAATGTCTGCGAGACAAAGATGTGCGCCCATGAGTGGGACAGCATCGATTTCAACAAGGTGCCCTCGCTGGCTGTGAAGCGCTACAGCAAAGCCTTCCTCAACGAGCGCGGAAATCCTCCCCAGGAGCGCTCCAAGGATGCTGCGAGGCTCGCATGCCGGGAAGCTTTCCTGGACGCTATGCGCTCAAAGAAGCTGCAAGGGAAGCAGCTGTTCCCGCACGACCTTGTGAAGGAGGTCTGGGAAGAGAGCGATAAGAGGGGAGGCATCTCCGAGGCCAGCCGCGAGCTGTACCAGTGCCTGTGGGCCAAGGTCAGAGAGGGGGTGGAGGAGATGATAGCAAAGAGAAAGGAGGAGCTGCGAAAGAACGCGCAGGACCTTGAGGACGCTCTTGCGGCCAAGGAGGCGAACGAGAGCACCGGTAAAGTCTCGCAGGTGCTCTCGATCGTCCAAGATGCCCTGCAAGACAAGGCGATCGCCTCCGGCTCATCGAGGCCTGTCGACCTCGGCAAGACCATCGCCATGTGCGATGTTTCCGGGTCCATGAGCGGTGTGCCCATGTTCGTGTCGATCGCCCTTGGGATCCTGTGCTCCGAGCTGTCGCACCCGGCCTACAAGGACCGCGTCCTCTCCTTCTCGTCCGAGCCCTCATGGAGGCTTCTCGGGGACTGCCGGGACTTTGTGGACAAGGTGCAGCACGTGAGGGAGTCGGACTGGGGCTGCAGCACCGACATCTACAAGGCCATGGAGCTCGTGCTGTCCCTCGTTGAGGAGAAGAAGCTGAGCTCGGAGGACGTGCCGAACCTCCTCATCATCTCGGACATGCAGTTCAACAGTGCGAGCGATGCCGAACCGAGCACTCTCTACGAGAACCTGACCAAGTTGTTCGCTCAGGCAGGAGAGAAGCTGTATGGGAAGCCCCTCGATCTCCCTCAGATCATCTTCTGGAACGTCAAGGATGCATGCAATGGTTTCCATGCTCCTCCTGACGCTCCCGGCATCACGATGCTGAGCGGCTTCTCTCCTGCCATGCTCAAGTTCGTGCTCTCCGGTGAGCTGCAGCAAGAGCTGTTCGAGTCCACCAGAAAGCAGTCCGCTAGGGACATGCTGGTGAATGTGCTCGAGGAGGAAGGACTCGCTCCTGTGCGAGCCGCGCTCGACAAGATGGACGAGAAGATGTTTTTAGTGTGAAGATAATTTAGATAGCTGTGTGTTGCTTGTGAATAAAGAAAATGATCGCAAACCTTCCATCACACTCTCACTTGTCACGCTTCCTCGCATGTCTCAGATGCTTTCAGACGACTGAAATGATATCTTACAATTTTCCGTCGTCTCTGCCTGAGCTTTAGGAATGGAAAGAAAGCTCACCTTAATGATGTAATTTACTGATCAACTACATACTCAAATTGGATCATGGTAACTTCAGTCACCCCTTTCCACTTCATGTTCGACGGCCTCACAGTCCGACTTTGATCGAGCTGCTGTCTCTGGGACGGCTCGATCACTCGGGGGGGGGCGGGGACCGATCGGGCGGTCCCCCCTGCGGCCGAGTAAGAACATTATCACTGACTCAGTCAAAATCATCTAGCAAGGACCAAGTCGAAGGCGATTTGTGGAAGCAGTTTGCGGTCGATTTTACTGAAACTGTCCGAGTCATCTATCTGAACATCAAGATAGTTTCAGTGCTGCGAGAAATCATTCGAGCGTCATACAAACATCAATCAGGGATTTCGAGTCCACATACTTCCTCGAGGTACTTGAGAACCTCAACATGCTCTCCCTTGCTGGCGTAGTGCGCGCATGTCCTTCCTGCCTCGTCCGCCTGCGCCAGCAACTCGCGCCCCCCAACTTCTCCGAGGTACCTTAGCACCTCCATATGGCCTTCTGAACTTGCCACATGAGCGCCGGTCGACCCGTCGAATGATTTGCCTACATCCAAGTAGCTCTGGACCCTCTTGCTCAACCAGGTATCGTAGCACATCCACATACCCTCCCGAGCTTGCAGCATGGACGCATGTAGATCCATCCTCGTCCTTCTGCACCAGGAGATCCTTTCTCCCAACTTCCACGAGATACTTGAGCACCGTGACCTCAAAATGCCCCGGCCCCTTTTCGCAGCGCTTGCCCAAGCGGCGCACAGGTCTGACCATTTACATCTGCCTGTTCCAGCAGCTCCGGTCCGACTCCAAGTATCTCAGCGCCTCTACATGTGTCTCTACATGCCCTTCTGAGCTTGCCTCACCCCCCTCATGTCCGCTCGAGGCCCGCCGGGGCCGCCGCGTGGGCCCCGGGCCCGGTGAGTTTGCATCAGAGAAAGCAAGCTCACCTCGCTTACTTTTGATCGATTTCATAAAAGACAGAAACTTTGAATTAGCTTTTCTACCCGAATGAAAAGGGCAGCACAGTGACCCTAGGTTCGTGGAGACCGTTGCCATGTTTGGAGTTAGCGGAGACGGCGGCGGCGGAGGAGGAGGAGGAAGGAGAGAGACGCGAGGATAGAAGAACTTCATCGTCTTCAAGCTTCATGTCAGCCCAACAAGCTTGCATAGACATGTTCTTCCGTCAAAAATCGAGACTCCAAACAAGCAAGTGGAAGGCATCTGAAGGGAACGAGCCTGAAGGAAAGGAAGGAGTGCAGGCATGCGAAGCAAGAGAAGCACAGGACGTGTTCCAGTTCTGCAACATGGTTGTGATCCATCAAGAAGGCTTCTGCGATTGCCGTGAATGCGTAGAAACGAAACACAAGGTTGAGGAGCAGGGGGGGACAGTCTATGAAAGGAGCGCCATCCAGCGCAAGAAGAACACCCTGCTCGAGTTCTTACAGGAGGATGACACGTTTGTCATCATCCATGACGAGACGAGCCTTTCTCAAGCTCAACAACACCTTGAGGCGCCTCTGCACTCCTTCTCCTCCCACTGCAAGCGATTCAGCTGGATCGACGAATGCATCGTACAAGGAAGGCTGCTGCATGATGAAGAGCACACCTGGAAGGAGAAGGAGAGACCGCGAGAGGCAGCCAGCCCGCACCCTCAGCAAGTCATGACTCTCTGGAAACCAGCGAGGAGAGGAAGGGAGCGCGGAGATCAAGACTCTCCCGTTTCCCTCCCCTCCCCTCCCAGCGACGTAAAAGTGACGACTGCTCTCCGTCCTTGCAAGCTGCGGAGATGCGAGACAGAGTTTGGGCACAAGAGCAGGTGTGAGCGAGAGAGCATGAGCAAGCAGGCTGCCAACAAGATAGAGAGAGAGCACGCGGGGATAGCAATTTCCAACGAACGCTCTGACCGCTTCGAGACAGTGATCCAACGAGCACTGGTCCCCTCCGACGGGGAAGACGAAGAGCAGGAGGTGACAAGAGAGGGGATGGAAGAGAATGAGGGTGGAGAGTAGATGAACGAGTACAAGCAGGAGGGGAAGGGGAAGGAGGAGGAGCAAGTGAGAAGATGCGTTGCCCTGTCGGTTTCCGCCTTAGGCTCATGGACTGACTGGTCCTGCAGGAGGATGCATCAAGCTTGTTGCCGCCGGACCGGCAGGACCTCTACCGTCAGTCGTACCTGTGCGGGAGGAGCAGGGGGAAGGGAGTGGAGCTTTCTCACAAGGAGGCGATGGAGGATGGGACGATACGGAACAAGGAGCTGACGATGGCACTGAAGGAGATGGAGGAGACGTACGCGGCGAAGGGAGAAAAGTGGAGGGAGATGGCTTACCGCAAGGCGATCGCAGCAATTTCCAAGGTAGAGGTCGAGCTGACGAGCGAGAACTGGAGGGCGGAGCTGGCAGGGAAGGCAGCGATAGGGAGCAGGATAGGAGAGAAGATCCAGGAGCTCTTCGACACGGGGAGGATAGCCAAGTTGGAGACCATGAAAAGCAACCCGAACCTCAAGATCCTCCAGGAGCTGAAAAACGTGTGGGGGGTCGGGGACACGTTAGCCCGTCGGCTCATCGCTGCCGGGATCCGCAGCGTGGAGGAGCTGAAGGGGAAGACAACGGTCGGGGAGGGGGCGAGGCAGGTGCACCTGCCGACCCACGTGAGGATCGGGGTAGAGCACAACGAGGACATCAACACGAAGATGCCAAGGAGGGAGGTGGCGGCGCTGGAGCAGGCGATCCGCCAGCATGCACAGCGAGTGGGGGGAGCGACGGTGGAGGTGATCGCGTGCGGGAGCTACAGGAGGGGGAAGCAGGAGAGTGGAGACATCGACTGTCTGCTCACGCGCAAGGACGGAGGGTGCGGCGTTGAGGTCGTGGAGAAGCTGATGGAGGAGCTTCAGAGCGAGTTCGACGTGAAGACGCTCTCCCTCCCCTCGAGGAGCGCGAACCACGACGGATGCTGCAACTGGATGGGTATCCTGCGGAGGAAGGGGACGGAGGGGAGGTGGAGACGGTTTGACGTCAAATCGTACCCCATAGACCAGGTTCTCTCCTCCTCCCTGCTCACTCCTGTCCTGTCTGTGCTGTTCGCTGCTCCTGCTCGTTTCTCAGCGCCTTCCTTTTCCTTTCACTCTGCTAGCTGCCTTCCTCCTACCTCCTCCTCTACCTTTCTCTCCTCTCTACTCCTCCCCTCTCCTTCCTTGCTCTCTCCTCTCTCGCTCACCCTTCTTCCGCAGGTCCCTTTTGCCCTACTGCACATGACGGGATCCGACCACTTCAACCGCTCCATGCGCCTCCTAGCCAAGAAGAAGGGCCTCTCCCTCTCTGACCATGGCATCTACCGAGTCACCCGCGGAGGGGAGGAGGAGGAGAATTTCTCCCTCCCCTTTAAATGCACCCGAGAGAAGGACGTGTTCGACATCCTCCGTGAGTACCTTCCTCCTCCTCCTCCTCCTCCTCGTCCCAACCACCCCCCCCCCCCCCCTTCCTCTTCCACTTCCTCCACCTCTAACAATTTTGTCGTCCCTCCTTGTGATGCCCCTGCCCCTCATCCTCTACGTATTTCTCTACTCCCTTCACGTTCTTCTCCCTCAAGACTCTGGTCGTGCTCGTCCCATTGACATTTCGGTTGTCAGATCTCGAGTTTGTGCCGCCAGAGGTGCTGGGGCATCTTGACTCTTGTGCTGGGCTCTGACTTGCTTCTACAGGATCGTCACAGCGGCTTCACGCCTGCTGACTTCAAGGAGAAGAAAGAGTGACAAAGGAGCAGAGGAGACAGTTACATTCCTCCTCCTCCTCCTCCTCCTCCTCCTCCTCATATCATCATCATCATCATTTTCATCATCATCGTTTCATGTCATCTGCTATCAGCCCATGTAAATGTTCAACCAGCTTCTCTGTCTCCGCCAGCCTCTGCTCCAGCACTTGTTCCAGCAGCTTGCTCCTCGTCTCCTCCCTCTCCCCTGCCTGCCGCAGATTCGCGCGCACCCTCTCCTGCTCCTCCTGCGGATCGGTCACGACGAGAGCAGAAAGAGAGAGGAGAAGACCTCAAGGAAACGAGTCAGGCTATTCAAACACGCCCGCTGTTGGTCGTTCTCGTCTGCTCCTGCTCAGGGTCATGGCAGGAGGAGACGAGGAGCGAACTTGCCGAGAGGATGAAGGAGGAAGATGTGCGGGGGAATATCCTGTATGCGCTGAAGGGGAGGATCAGTGATGACAAAGAACAGTGATGCTGAAATGAGAGAAAGAGCCTTTAGGCAGATGATGGAGGAGCAGAACAAGGAGGGGCAGGAGGGGCAGGGGGAGCAAGAGGAGTAGGAGTACGTGAGGGTTGAAGGAAAGAAGGATCACAAGAATGAGAGGGGAGTCGGAAACCCATTCTTCTCACCCGGATGACTTTTGTGCTCAATCTTAATATGCTCCTTCCATTGAGGTTCGCAGCTCTCAGACGATTGAGAATTTCTGATCTTTCAGGCCCTGGAAAAGTCTGGGGAGAAGGTCAGCGTACGACATTTCGGAGATCATTCGGAAAGGATGCAACGAGGAGAATATCAGGATCAGGGTGAAAGGGCTCTTCCCCCCCCTTCCCCCCCTCCTCTGTCTCTGTCTCTGTCTCTGTCTGTCTGTCATCCCCCCCTCCCCCCCTTTCTCTGTACCAGGTTGGGGGGGAAGCAGGGAGAGGGGGGGGGGGTAGAGGAAGGGAGGCAAGGAGGGAGGGACTGATTCCACGTACTCACATCCACAAGGGCTGAGAAATCCACGTTCACTCCTCTCTTCTCCTCTCCTCCTCCTCCGTCTGCCGCACACGTGAAACCGAACATGAGCGCAAGTTGCTCGTCGTCAAGGTTGCCGTAACTGCTCCACACCTTGGAGACATGGTAATCGTCAAGCGGAGAAAGAGAGGAGATGCAGATGAATGGCATGCACTTGCTCGCCCTTCTGGTATGCTCGGTCAACGAACAAGGAAACTCTCCCCGCATCATCGAGATCATCTTCACCTCTCACGTTGTACGAAACCTGCGAGACTTCAACAGCCCCACCAGCCCTCACGCTGCTTACGTGCGGGTTGTGATTCGCAAAGTCAATCCCTGGTGACGAGCTACAAGTCAACGCTGGTACACTGACGAGCGGGAGACGAAGACAGGACAAGTCGGAGAAGGTGTCGGGGAACATGGGAGGGAGGAGAGAATGAAGGAAGGATGAAGGGAGGAAGGAGGGAGGAAGGAGGGAGGAAGGAGGGAGGACGAATGGAGGAGGGGAACTTTAGAGGTCACCAGGCAGAAGCATCATGAGGCCGCCAAACTCATCCACAGCGTATGCTCGAGAGAGCACCAAACTCTTGGCCCATCTTCACGTGCAAGAGAACAGAACATGTCAGCCTTGACAAGCAATGAGATCAGACGCAGCTTTGCCTGTAAGTCTGCAGGTTGTATGTTCCCCTAGGGTACCTTGACACGTCATGTGCGAAGATCGCTTCGTCAAGGTGCTTGAACTCTCGATCGACTGCTCTTGATATCTTACAGCTCTGCCTCAACAAGTCGCACTGATCGTCGAGCAAGCAAACACCCTCATCCAGCCACAGGGCATCCAACCTGTCCTGTGCTGGAAGAGCTTGCAAGTACCCAAACCAGCGGGACTGCTGACCTTTGCTCAACTCCCGCAAGAGCTGCAGGACGATACTTGGCTCTCCGACAGGAGACTCCTCGCTGAAGCCGTACAAGTCGCTTAGAGCTCCGAGAGCTCCAGTCATCTCCTCCTCCTCCTCCTCCTCCAGCTCACGTTCCTCGGAGAAGCAGATGCTAGCGGGCAGGGAGAGCACGCGCTGATCCTTGTGGAGCTCTTGCAGAGCGAACATGCCGAGCTGCCCGTCCGACGTCCTGGCGATGGTTACCAGGTCGCCGATGCCATTCGCGCCGTTGGTCTCGAGCCAATCGCATAGGGGCACGGCAGGTCTGATGGAGGAGCAGCAGACGGTCCGTCTCATAGCTTGCACCTTCCATCCCTGACGATGCCATGGCATAAGGAGGAAGCCCGTCGGCCGACGAGCAGCATGCGCCATGCTGCCATCGCACGAGCCCATGAGCAGCAGAGCCGCAGCCATGGCCATGGAGATGCGACCCTTCCCACCCCCCTCCCCCATGACTCAATTTTTTAATCAGATTTTGGTCAATTGCACGCTCGTGTATGCCAACAAGGAAGCAATTATCTCACGTCTCCATACTATCATGTTCATATCGCATGCTGAACCATCATGTTCATATCGCATGCTGAACCATCATGTTCATATCGCATGCTGAACCATCATGTTCATATCGCATGCTGAACCATCATGTTCATATCGCATGCTGATGTTTCCAATCGCTGCCGCCATGACTACTAACGCCTCCTCCTGCCGCCCACCAACTCTAAGCCATAGAAGACGAGGGGGAGCAGGAGGAGGGTGTACAAAGTTTTGAGCATGCATGGAAAACAAGTGGCTTTATTACCTAAGACACGCAACTGCTGACGAGGAAGGACTATCTGATTTTATCTTGACGCTTCTTAACTCCCTGTTATCTACACTCATGGTCCCTCCCTTCTCTTCACAGGTACCTCCACTTCAGATGTGAAGGAGCCTTGCTCCCGGCTCTCTCGCCATCCTCCTGCTCATCGACTGGAAGTGCTTCTGCGCATGCGACCGAACCTGCGCCGGCGACCGCGTTCCAAGAGCCTGTGCGATCCGTTTGGCAACCCCTGGTCCAAGCCCACCAAACAACACCCCCCCGGCATGGACCGGCCTAGAGTCTGCTGGGCAGTACCTGGACAGAAGTTCGATGAACTTCGCTTGCTCCTCGCTGCTCCAGACTCTTCTTAGGATGCCCTGCTCTGAGTCTGAGTCCTTGCTTGGCGACCGGACACCAGTGACTTGCTGGGACGTTGGCTGAGGGGAAGGGGAGGCAAACTGGAGCTGACTTGGCGACGGGGGCAGAGAGAGCAAGCTGCTGGTTTCGTCTGAGATGTCGTGCTGCCTAGGTGACGGAAGGGAGTCGGGATCGGTGAAGAAAGGATCTGCGTTAGGGTCCATGAGGAAAAGAAGATCCTGAGCTGAAGGGGGAAAGGCCGTGTCGATGTCCCGGAGGAAGAGAGAGAGCCAATCTGAGTCTGCAGGAGGCGAAGCTGTTGTCAGGATGCTCATGGTTGTTGGGAGACGGGGAAGTACACTCGAAGAGCACGTGGTAGAGGGTGGCAAATGCGGGATGTAAGAAGGGACGGTGAAGACGGGAAATACAACAGAGGTGCAAAGAGCAGGAAGAGAAGTGTGCAGGTAGGGGAGTAAGAGCGATGGAGGAGATGGAGAAGGAGAAGGAGGGGGCGGGTGTAAAGAGAAGAGCGGCTGGAAGGGGGTAAGTTGGGGAGGAGGAGCGGGGGAGAAAGGAGTGACTGCCGCTGGCGCCTCGAGTAAAGTGAATAACCACCCACCCCCTTCCTTTCCTATGTTACTACCCCTACCTCTACTTGGAGGTACATCTTGCCCCCTAAAAAGATATCATCACTTATGCTCCTGCAGTTGTGCCCCCATCCTCAACCGTTGCGTTTCTCGCTCATGTCTTTCTCCCGCTGACGGGGAAATAGAGTGTTATCATGAGGCAGTTCGACTCCGGGTGACAAGCGGCCGTCATCTTTACTGGTTACGTGGCGGGGGGGCTGACGGGAGAAGTTGCAAGGTGAGGGTCAAAGCCCCCGACTCTCAATGGTTTCAAGCCAGTTTGAGTGATTCCGGAGCCGGGCGGCCGTCATCGGATCCAACCGACTCGCCGGATGAGGCACCGGGGGACCAAAAAAAAGAAAGAAAGAAGAATCCGATCATGTAGTAGTACTCGCCTTGACTCAAAGTTTAGTTAAAAATCAGTACGCCGGGACTCCCGGACAATCAGGCTGAGACTCTCAGAGTAGAGGAGGCTTGACTCTACAAGTGGAAGCTTGCGTCAGGGTCAGGGTCAAGCCTCCTCTACTCTCCTGATTGTCCTCGTACCGTAGTACTGATTTTTTATTTAACCTTGAGTAAAGCAGTCGCACAGGCCATCACTGGGACTATGACGGCAAGAAGAGAAAAGACAGCAGCGAGAAACAACCGTGCCTGGCATCCTGCCGTCTGCTCTCCGAGGCTCGTCACTACCGTACGGTCCGGGAGTCCGAATCAAGGCTTTCAAGCGGCCGCAGGCTCACTGTCAAGTGGCATCACTGATACAAGTTCCGACCATCCCATCATGACTCATTATTTGAGTCAAGAAATACATCTGTGAACACCAAATGCAGGCTCATGCCGTAGGCATAAAGTGTTCGTGGCAGGCAAAGCGCTTCATATCCTAGCGTCTGCCCTGCTTGTGTTCTAGTAAAAGAAACTCCTCATTGTTCCTGTGCTTGTGAAGTATCTTATTCTCGAAGGCTTCGTGTCAAGCATTACAAGAGCTCTCAAATTCTCCTCTTCTTCACTGAACTAACCCAGAGTGGCAGCGTGGGTTGACGAAATCACCAGCACACATGCTCAATAGGGTCTCCTTGACTCCGAGGCTGCTTCAGTGATGAGACTCATTCGGGTTCTAAATTCCTTTCCTTTAGTTTGTATTGGGGTGATGTCACGTAACATGAAGACAGTTAGAATAGTAGCCTTGTTTCACTTTCAACAAACAAAATCAGAAAACAAAAGAATATCTGCTAATAGCTGGTTGAAGATCCTCGTCGTAACATGCGGATGTTGTAGGCCGCGACCTGGCTCGCGGGCGGGCTGTGGCTGGGGTATGGGCAGGCAAGGAGACAAGGATGGGGTTCCTGGCAGGATCGTGGTGGAGACAGGCTGGGGGACAGGGTGACCAGAATGGGGATCTGCAAGGGGATGTTGGCAGGGATGTTGGTAAGGATCAGGGGCAAATGGGGACGGGGCACTGGATGGCAGTTGATCGGAATCCGGAAACCGTTACAAAGTCTTAAAACTTAGGGGGTCGCCTGTTGTCATCAACGGGACGTACTGGGACCCCCGGCACTGTAATAGAAAATGGGACGCTTCGGTGTACCATACTTGATGACCCCTGAATCTATGAAAATCTGGGGTTATGGATGACAGGGGTGGGACGATAAAAGTATGATTTTTCCTAGGGTCGGGAGATCTAACGAGATTAGTACGAGGAGGGGGGCCAAACCAGGATTTCTAGATATGAGTCACCAATACCATGTATTATTCTATTGGAGGGGTACTTTCCTGGGAACAGTTGGGGGGCGATGTTAGGTAGGGTCAAAGCGAGGCAGGTAGTACATGCTTTTTTAAGATGGTACCAGTATAATTTTTATTTCAATTGAAACGTAGGAAGCCAATCAAGATTGATACAATACTTCTAAGGCATAATCCTTTCTAAAGAAATAAGTTTGAGCAAATATTTGTACCACAAATTCGAGCATCTACAAACCTGAAGGGTACGTAGGAGTGAATTAAAAACTACTTTTCCAAGAAAGGGGCCAAAATACCGACACTCAAGGGTCGGCAGATGGAGGGGGGCGATTGGGATTGGGGCTGGTGCAGGTGGGGTGGGTTAACTTGGAGGGGTACTTTGGTGGGTGGGGTACGAATTACTTCTTTCAAAGGGGTCAATGAGGAGAGTTGTGGGTGTTATTGAACGGGGTGGTATCGTGCTGACTGTCAACCCACAGGCAGAACTCCTCAGGACCACTGAGGGTGGGGTGGTCCTTCATTTTGCCCCCATGTTTATAAGTACAAATTTAATGCTCGCGCGATCAATCGAAGGGAATTGAATCGTTACGATTTCACATTATTCCATTTACATATGTTTGTATATGTAACGAGATAGCATCTTAAATTACTTATAGAGTCGAGATTGTACCAGATCAGATGGAGATTTCCTGATACCCCTACCCACTCATTTCAACCACCCACCATTTCCAAAAAAGGGTTGCCGCTTGAACACCCCTACTATACCATTGATTAGTCCTTAGAAATAACCGGTACTGAGGAAAAAACGTTTTCCCTACCCTGTTATTTTATCACCCTACCCTCCATTATTCCTTTCTCTCTCTCATTTCTGACGCCTCCCGACAGGCTTTCTCAAGGTCACTCTAGCCCCCCTGCAGACCAACTCATACCCTCCATGCCTATGTTGCGGCTGAGAAGCGTTGTGTTGCTCCTGCTTCAACGCTTCTCTGCTTCCATCACCCTCTCTGCTTCTTTGCAGGACACTGCTGTATCACTGCAGTTTTCTCTCCTCATCCCCCCTCCCCCGCCCCTCCCTTCACCAAGCTATGTCCTTTGCCCTTTGCGTCCTAGGTGTTGTGTTGCACAAAGTTTTTGTCTTCAGCGCTCCGTCCACTCGACAGAATTGAACATCAAACCTTCACTGTGCATTGGTCTTTCCCGCACATCTTTCACCATCACAAATTTCATTGTTACTCACCTGTACTCTTAACTTTGAACTGCGTCATTGATGATGATTGATTGTCAGTCCTGTTGTGTTGCAAACGTCCCGTTCGTTTTTTCGTAGCTGCTTTCCTATGTGAAGATGTCTTTGTGAGATGCCCAGCAAATTGAATTCGAAGTCCATTCAAGATCTAGACAATTTCATTGACTGTTGTTGCAGCGTGGCAGTGTCTTTTCGGTCTCAAGCTAAATCAATTTTGTGGGAATTTTGTGAATGCTGGGAAGACAGGAGCCGCACATGATGATTGGAAATCAAATGCGATATCACAATCTTTGGAGGAACACCCTGTTGCCTGAAGCTTCTTATCCTCGCCCTGATCCAAGTCTGCATCGATCGCTTGTGGAAAGCATGAGCACAGACTTCAGCATGTCACAGACCAGCTCTCCAAACTCAGCGTCATCATCTTCATCCTCGACTGCGTCGAAGAAATCAAGAAAGAGGACGAGGCTGCTGCCCAACTGCGATGATGTCACGATCTTCCCCAGGAGGAAGGCAGGACAGGACAAGTTAGGAAGCAATCGGCCACCCATAGTCATCACGAGACAGGTGCTAGAGAGTCATTTCAACATGCCGCAGCAACAAGTTTGTAAGAAGCTGGTGAGCTTTCTGTGACGAGAGTAGATTCATGTCCTGATGAAGTGGCAGGGCATCTGTGCAACCGTGATCAAGAAAGTTTGTCGACAACTCGGGATTGAGAAGTGGCCTTTCAAAGGCAACAAGATCATCCTGAGGAAGCAAGGGCTTGCTCCTCCGAAGAAGAATGACAAAGACGTTCCGGCCGATACACCTGCTATTCCTTCTCAGCAACCATCTTCCGTTGCCAGCCCACTTGCTGGGCCATCTATCATCAAGCCAATACCAACCCACCTCTCAGCCCGCGCTTCAGGCTTGAAGATCGAAAAGCCGAGCATTCCTGCTCGCCCTTTGCCGCAACCAGTAGCGCAGAGGCCTGTTGCTGCTGATCAGTTTCCAATGATCGAGGAGTCGGAGATCGACTGGCGCTTGCTGGGAGGCTTCCAGCAGTCAAGAGCCAACGTCATGGATCACTGCGATCCGCTGGAAAGGCTGCTGGGAATCTCAAGTCAACAGAGCGACACTCCAAAGATACCTGATGCTAAGGTGACTGAAGCCTTGTGAAGCAAGTCTAGTGCTCTTCTGACCCTTGGTTGCAGGACTTGAAGACTCTTGGGGCAGTGGATGCAGTCGAAGAAGATGATCAGAGCTTTGACCTGTCCTGGCTGGTGTCACCTGAACAGGCCAGGATCATGAACGAGATCGACGACCGTGACATGTTTGACCGCTTCAAGCACTCGTCGGACGCCGTTGACGTTGACAATTGAGTGGAAAGCCTACTCGCGTAGAATTTCGTACTCGAAATTCGTTCTCGGAGTACGGTAGAGCTCGACCATTTTGCCGGGTCGGTCAGAAGCACTGGCACGTTATTGTTTATTTGAAACCTGAGATATTCAATGAAAAGTCATCTTGACGAGAGCTGTACTGAGTCCAGCTGCACATGATGATCTTGGTAGTGAGGGTAATCATGAAGTTGATTCCGTGACGGTGATGCCGCGGTCAGTGTCCGCCGGGCCGGGGCCGGCCGGCCGCAAGCCTGAGGGCCGCCGCCCACGGTAGTCCGTCCGAGCCTCGGAGTCTGGCATGGCCCAGTGGTAACAGTGATCATCGGATGCGTACGGTCACCGTCCAGTGATACCGTAATACCATGACGTTGCTCAATTTTGATATCCTTCGAAGTTCAACTGCGTCAACTGTGCCAGTGAGCCTGACATCCCGAAGTTCATGCCATGATTGAACCGTTTGAACCCTGACCGTAACCCATCACCGGCGGCCGTGGCCCGGCCGCCCGCCGGAGTCCGCCGCTATCGGCGGCTGGCCCGGCCCCCGGGGAATTCCGCCGTTTTAACTTTGAGAAAAGAAGTCCGACGGTCAGTACCGTACCGTACCCGGCGTACGGTAAGGACTCAAGCCCGGGCCCGGCCGGCACCGCGCGGCACCGTCCGATCACTGAGATCATCCGGTGCCTCGGACCTTTCGATCAGTACAGTCCGATCATCAGCAGTTGACTGAAAACACGTGCAATTTCGTGACATGGAGCCAGCACCGGCGGCAGGAGGGGGAGGAGGGGGAGGAGGAGGAGGAGCGGTAAGTGCAAATCCTTGCCAAGTTGCGGGTACTGTGAGGCTTGGACGTGTCGAATAGTTTTGAGCCGTAAGACAACTGATGCCTGACCCATGGGTTGCAGGAAGAGCAGCAGCAGCAGCAGCAGCAACGGATGGTTCATCCAGGTGATGAACCGTTGAGATCTCATGTTACCGAGCTGAATCTTACCGATCAAGTGCCTCCTCCCGGTCCTCCGCCTCCCACTGCTCAAGTGGTCCGAGGTCCTCACGCGTCGTCCCCGCAAGTACTTCCAAACGCGCGCCAGGGAGGCCTCCCCAGCGGTGAGTTCATGAGAACGAGCTCTTGGCCTTTGACTTGTACCTGCCAGGGTTTTCGTCCTCTCCTGCTCCTCAACCTCCTCCTGGTGTCCCGCCAAGTTTGTCACAGCAGGCGCCATTCAAGCCCGCACCGCCCCCTTCCCTCCCCCCCTCATACTCGTCGCTTCCTCTGAGCCCAGGGATTCCTGCAGGTTACCAGCAGACGCCAATGGCGCAACCCCCGTCCTCTCTGCCGCCGAGCCAGAAGCAGCAGATTGTTCAGCAGCCCATCCAATCTGCTCCTGCTCCCCCCTTGAGCTCTCCAGGGAGCTCAGGGCGAACTAGCAGCGCAAACTCGAGCACTGAGCAACGGCACATGACGGTGAGTGCCGACAGCTCATCGATCAAGCGAGCGTTGGAGGAGGTTGCCTTCCCCCTCTGCCACAAGCTTCCTGCGCGCCAGATGCAGGACACTGAGAAGAAGCTGCGGATGTTGGAGAGCAGCGTCACAGCAGGGGCGCTGAGGGAGTCCATCATGACGAAGCTATCCTCCCTCCTTGAGGGTCTAGCGAACCAGGACAGAGCCAAGGCTGAGACCTGCCAGCGGGAGCTTGCAAACGACTTCTTCGACTCCAACGAAGGCGTCCCGCCTTGGATCCAGGGGACCAGCCGCCTCGTCCTTCTCCTCGGTCTCTTGATAACGACGACCCTGCCCATTCACTGATGTGCTTGCAGGAAACGTGTCATCAAAGCCTTCTACAGCAGCAACAGCAACAGCAACAACAGCAGCTTCTCCCTCCGTGACCTCTCCATCTCCCTCAGCGTTTCAAGAGGCTCCGTCGGGGTCGCTAGCCGTGCATGGCGAGATGGCAAGGGAGGAAACATTTCAACCGCGCATGGAGGAAGTGAGGAAGGAGCCTGAGAGGTGAGGAGGAGAGGTGAGGAGAGAGGGAGGGAGTGAAAGGAAAAGGAAAGGAGAATGAAGGAGACAAGAAATTAGTCAGGGGCGGGAGAGAATGGGATGGCAGGAGGGGAGCAGCTGTTCGGTGCGTGTGCGTGACGAGTGCTGTAGAGCATTCGGGGGGGCTGGAGGAGTGGCCGCCATGTGGGGACCGAGCACGCAGCGCTGCCAGCAGGAGATGTGGAGATGGTTGGAATGGGAAA
Organism: Guillardia theta CCMP2712; assembly: GCF_000315625.1. Taxonomy (NCBI): domain Eukaryota; class Cryptophyceae; order Pyrenomonadales; family Geminigeraceae; genus Guillardia; species Guillardia theta. The sequence continues at coordinate 553,938 of NW_005434647.1, read as the reverse complement.
GAGACTTGAAGGTGATGGAGGGATTGTCTCGGACTTGTTGGGATCTGATATCAGCGGGTAGGAGATGAAGCTCCTCAAGCCTCATTTTCCTCACATCGTGCTGTACGTCGACACGAACTCAGTGCCCGTCCTGTTTGAGCAGGTCGAAACTTCATCTCTGACCATTGTGTGCTCGCCATGACATGCTCGGTTGCCCCACGCTCACCCTTCCTCCCTTTCGTCGCTGACCTGGCGTTGTTGACATGGACTTGCAGGTCTCTAAAATGTTCAACCATCGATACCCGTGCGCCGTGTTGCTCATGCAGGGACAAGCAGGCGCCCTCCCCTCGAGGTGACTTAGATCCATGAGGAGCTGCGATAACCTACTCGCAGGCAATATCCCTGCATGACTGTGCATGCTCCTGCTGCGCTGCAGGAAAGAGTCGAGACTTTCTCCTCCTCTAGTGGAGTGATCAGCCTTGAAGAGGTCCCACTGCTGCTTCCCTGCTCCTGCCCTGACGCTCCTCCTCCTCCTCCTCCTCCAGGTCGTTGCCTTCGTTGCTCGCTCCACAAGCGCTATGACGTCCAGAAAGGTGACATGCCCGCGGAACTCGCGGCGTTTTCCTCCTCCATTTCTCTTCATTCTGCTTTCCTCTTGGTTCTCCTGCTGAGTCTCTCAGACCCCTCCTACTCTTCTATACTCCCTCCCTCCCTCCCTCCATCCCTCCCTCCCTCCATCCATTCCTTCCATCCTTCATGCTTGCCTCCTCAGTTCAGCCCGTCACTCTCTCCCCGCATCTAGCGATTTTGTGCCGCATCCTCTTCCCTTAAAGGGTCGTGCAGGACGTTCAGCCGACGATCATTCGCGATGACTCGGTGGGAGCAGCCGAGCAGCAGCCCTGCCCGCTCCTCTTCTGCTTCGTCGAGCATGAGGGTCAGCACCAGGAGGTCAGCAGCTCTTGTCTCCCCCCCCACCCTCACTCGCTCGCAGCTCTTCTCCCTGCTCTCTGCCGCCTTCTCCACCGAGATCGCCCTGTACGTCATCAGTCCATCCAGCAGGTCTCTTCTTCCATGCCTTCCTCTTCCTCCTCTTCTCTGTCTTTCGTCCTGCCTCTCCTCTCTCCCTGCATTCCCATCTCTCAAGTCCTCTCACGCTCCTCCAGGCGCCTTCAAGCAGCCTACAAGGTTGAGCAGCTGCCCAGCATGCTTCTGCTCGAGCCGAGGCTCCTGACCGTCAGCGAGAAGTTTCATGGGCCGATCGACTTCCATGCTCTCTGCTCGTGGCTTGTGGGGCTGATCAGGTTCTTTCCTCGTCGTCTCCTCCTTCCTCTTGACTCCTGAGCAGGACCAGAAGAGAAGCATCCTCTACCGCCTCCAGCCATCCACCGCCCGCAGTTCAAGATGCCGTCCCGCCGCAGCCCTCAGATGACTCGCTGAAGGCGCAGGAGTCTGCCCTGAGGAAAAGAGCTATACCCTCCAGCAAGGAGGAGCAGCAACCCAAGGTCGTAGCTCCTGTTACGAGGAGCAGGCAGCAGAAGGGGAGGAGCAGCTGCCTGCGAATCAGCCTCCTCCTCCTTCTCCCTCTCCTTCTCCTCCCCGTCGTTTGGCTCCTGGCTTCACGATTGTCCTGCGGTCACTGGCCGCATGAGAGTAGCAGGGAGACATCAGGAGGGCTGGGGCTGCTGCTGAAGGAGCATGGGCTCCTTCAGTACGAGGAGGCGCTGGGGGAAGAGGAGCTGCGGTACGTGGCAGACCTGGTGGAGCTGAGCGAGGAGAGGATTCAGAAGCTGAAGATGAAGCCTATCCACGCCAACAAGCTCCGGCACCTGCGCGACTCCCTCGCCTCTTCCTCCTCGAACAAGCCGACTGCCTGCTTGTGGGCGGAGGCTGCAGGAGGAAAGGTGCAGGAGGCGCTCAAGGCGGCAGTAGGGGCAGGAACGGCCGAGAGCATCACGGGTGCCGCGACCTCCTTGCTTCGCTTCCTCCACCTGAGCCCCGAGAGCCAACAGCTGCAGCGAGCCAGCCTCAACATGCTCGTCGGGGCTGGCCGGCAGGCCTCGAGGATGGTGTCGTCGCTAGGCTCGCTAGGAGGAAGCAGTGGGGATGCTGAAGCAGCAGGACGAGCAGGAGAAGGACAAGGGAGGGCCGGGATGACTTCTGCGAAGAAGGACTTGCTGCGATTTCTGGCGATGGGAGAGGAGGAGGCGCCGGTGGGGATAGTGATCTCCTTCCTCAAGGCGACCATCGTAACTCTCAAGATCTTCGCGTCTCCCTTCTGGATGGTGGCAGAGATGCTGCACGGGCAGCTGGAGCTGAGCAGGGCGGCGACGTTTCGGTTATGGGAGGAGCATGTTATGCTCTTGTAGCTCGCAACATTAAAAGCTCAGTCACAGTGAGAAGCCAGACGAGGCAGGGAGGAGCAGAGGGACGGGCAGAGCTCGCGGATGCGCTCCCTGTGTGGAGGAGCGACGAGCTGGTTCGCGTCCTCCTGCTGGAGGATGGAGGAAAGGATGAGAGAAGATCTCTCGACCCTTTCGATGGGGTTGACGTTGTCAGCAATGACCTGTAGCAGGCGTAAGCTGGAGAACAGCAGGAGGAGATTGCGAGGGGATCAGAGGTGAAGGGTGAAAGCGGGGGGTGAGGAGGATGAAGTGACCGTCTCGATGAGCGACTTATCGAAGCGATGGGAGGCAGGAAACACGACGTGCAGGGAGCAGGCGTCGATGAGAAGGTTGCCGGAGCGAGAGAGCGCATCGAGGAGGTCAAAGGCTTTATCCTTTTCCCTCCTCTGCTCCTCCTCCTGCAACGTTAGCGTCTCTGGGGCTGCGAGCAGATTCTTCTGGGTTCGTTTCTTCCACGTCTTGTCAGGCTTAAGCACGCATGCTCGCATCGCGCCTTCTTCGTCCACCTCCTCCATGCGCTTGTCCAGGGCGACCGGGATATTGGTGATGTCTAGCTCTCCCTCCCGTCCTCCCTCGGCCGCTTCTTCTCGTTTCATGCTGCTCTCCTGCGTTGATTGCTGCTGCTTGCCGCTGCTTCCTGTCTCAGCTGGCGTCGGCGTCGGCGTCGGCTTCGGCAGTGCATTGCCGCTCTTCATCTTCTTGGTCGGCATCTTCTCCATGCTCATCATCCTTTCCATGGCGGGCGCGGCGGCTCCCGCAGCTCCAGGTGCACACATCCTCCGCACGCAAGGAGGAGGAGCAGGTGGGGGCATGGCGTAGCATGCGGTGCTGTAACACTCCTTGACCGTCAGCTCCTCCATCGCCATGTCAGCCTCCAAGGCCGACAACTTGAGCTGCTCCTCCTGCGTCTCGCTGATGACACTCTTGACCTTGTTGACGTGCTCCTTGATCTGCTCCACCCTCTGCCCTGCTGGAGTCGAGAGGTCGCCGTCGAAGGTGAGGAGGTCGCTGGGGATCTGGTACTTGAGGAAGAGCTCCATCAGGTCCTGCGTGAGCTTCACCTCCTTCTTGAGGCTGTCGGGCGCGAGGCTCAGCAGCTTCTCCAGCTGCGGCTTGATCTCGATGACGAGGACGGCAAAGACGGTAGAGCCGAGCTGCATCTTGCGGTAGCTGCGGGCGAACGCCTGCTGCTCGGGGGAGAGCGACTCAATGGCATCCCGGAACTCCTTAGGAGAGGAGATGCTGGAGAGCCGGAGGGGAACCTCGAGCTCGTCCTTGTTCTGAAGGATGGACGCATGTTTCGCCTCGAACTCCTCCTTGGAAACGACCGTGCCAATGAGGACGAGGAAGGAGCTGAACTGACGCGCACGAGCACAGAGCTTCAGCTGGATCTGCTCCTCCTCTGGACAAGGAAGAGGGAGAGAAGACGGGAAGGGAGACAGATAACCGTTCGGGGAAAAGGAAGGGAGGGAGGGAGGGAGGGAGGGAGGGAGGGAGAAACGAGGGTCATGGGGAAAGGGAGGAATGAAGGGAGAAAGAGGGAGAGAAAGAGTCAGTGATCTGACAATTAGGATGTCAAGTCCACCAGCATCTTACCCGCGAAGTCGAAAGAGATCCAACCGTGGAGATGCTGCTGGCCGCAGAAAGAAACTTGAGTGCCTGAGTTGATCTTCATCCTCATCGGGGAGGAGGGCGGGATTGTTGTCTCCTTGCGGAAGGTGAGCACAGGCTCGTACTGATCGCTGCTGCTCATCTTGCACTCCATGGTCAAGGCCCCGTCGGGAAAGTGATCGGGTCGACGGATGGCAAAGGAGAAGGGGGAGGGAGCGAAGGACGGAAGGAAGAACCTTCGGTAGTGGAAGCACATGTAGTTCAGGAAGTCGGAGGGAAGAATCTCCTTGCCGATGGCGGAGATCAGCTGCTCTCTCATTCCGTCCTCCACATGGTTTACACTGCGGTGATGGTCCTCGACGATGCGCAGGAGGTGGAAGAGGAGGCAGAGGACTCTGCCCTCCTGAGGCCCGAGGAAGCCTTTCCGTGCGATCAGCTCCTGCTCGGCCGAAGTGAGGGAAGACGAGAGATCTTGCTTGTGCCGCTGGATCATGCTGTTAAGATCGTCGAGGGGGAACAGATGCTGAGGAGCCTCCGAGCGGCCCTCATCGTCTCCCTGTTTGACGAAGAAGAAAGGATAGACAGGAATAAAACTCTGATGCCTCTCCAGCAGCTCCCCCACCTGCTCCGAGGACGAGGGCAGCTGCCCTGCCACGACTGCGAGTGAAGAGAAGTAGTTGCCAACACTCTGACACCAGGAGCGGAAGTCAGCAGCAGAGGCGAGCAGGGCCTCTACTTGAACGTTCCTGCGGGGAGTGCGGCAACCCTTGTTCCTGTCGACCTTGAAGTGAAACACCGACTGCTCATCGACGGCGCTCAAGAGCCAAGTGATGTCTGCTTGCATGCTCGGATGGCAGGTCAGCTCAGGTCTAGGAGGAGCATCCGTCGCCGTCTTGAGCTTGCAGACCATCTTGTTGCTCACAAGCTCCACCTGCCGCGGCTCCCTCCCTACCTCCAGGAAGAACTTGTACTCCACTTCAAAGTTCCAGAAGAACTCGTCGATGAGTGTGGATACCTTGTACGATGTTGTCTTTGTCTTTGTGGTCTTTGAGAAGTCTCCCTGATCGTTCTCGTGCGTGTTGGTGACCCTCGTATCTGCCTCTACCTTTCGAGGATGTGCTTCCTCCCTGGTCTTCTTGCAGTCGAACGCACACTTCTCCGTGCTCTTGAAGCAGAGCAAGACGGGCTGTCCGTCTTTATGTGCCTTGTTAGCGTCGATCGTGTCCTTTGAGAGCCCGAAAAGCTCGAGTGATCCCAGGAGACAAGCCAACGCTGAGTTGGTGACATTCTCGACAAGGTCGTACCTGCCACAAGAGATCACCAACGCATCATCGCGTTTGAAACCCTCATATTCAAAACGATTCTTATACGGATACGATTGAGAAACAAGACAAGGCGCAGTCCACAAACAACCCTACACTCGTCGTCGACATCAAACGCCACCAAAAAGATCACAGTCCACAATGTGCGGTAGCTGAGTGCATGGCTCACAACAAGGTTTCAACTCACTTGTCTTCATAGGTGTGTGGAACATCTGCAGGAAGGCAGGCGTCTCTTCCTTCCTTCAGCATCGTCTTCATCTTCTTCATCGCCGCCTCCATCTTCGCCTCGAAGCCCTCCGCTCTCCATACCTCCATGTTGGTTTGTGGTCCGATGGTCAACTACCCCTACCCCCAATGATTTTTACATGGGTTACCCCAGACACCTGACCCCTCGGCTTTTAAGTTTCTCAGTACAAAACTAGGCTCCTGAGGTTACCACCCCTGGTCATTTTGAGGACCCCACCCACCCTCGTACTTTCCAAGGACCTCCGCCTGGTCTCGTTGCGCCCATCCACCGTCAGGCTGGTGTAGCAGTAGTTTGATCCTAACGGATATGTAACCGTAACTCGACCGCCGTAGTACCCCGGATCGGACACTGACCGTACAGTACCGTACCCCGGCGGCCGTACCGTACGGTACACCGACCGTACGGTCCCGGTACCGTGCCGTACGGTCCGTCGGATCGTACTCCTCCACTGATCCGATCAGACAGTTCACGGCCCGGTCGCGCGGGGCTCACAGTGCTAGTACGGGGCTTAGTAATAACGGACCGACGGGTCAAACTTTAAGGCTTCCTCAGTTCAACCGGCCACTTTGGAACCGAGCCAGGCCTGTCGGCTTATCATGCCGGCGGGAGTCAGCACAGCTGGCTTGCCAGTGACTCGGCGGCAGCCTCGGAGCACTTCGCTTGCCGCGCCAGGCGGGCCCGGCCCGGGCCGCCGGTGGCCCCCAAAGCTCTGAGGATGGCCTGGTCAGGATTCGGCGACACCTTTGTTATTCTTGGATTACCTTTGAAATATTATAGGCAATATTGAAATTTTGATAAAAATATTTCGACAATCCAGTCTGCATGGTTGTTTGGCTACAATGTTGAAACCAAGGGATATTACAGAAAAGTTGGTTGTAATTTTCAAATTTTATAAAAAGATTTCAGATTTTCTTTCTTTATAACAGGCCTCATCGTCGCCATGCGCTATGTTGGTACCTTGCATGGGAGAAGAAACGAGGAGGAAGAGGAGGCGGAGGAGGCGGAATGAGGAGAGGAACAAGACCAAGTGATTGGAACATCATCAGACAGCTGTTACAGATGTTCGAGTGATTCGCTTCTTGTTCACAGCTCAGGGATCAGACCCGAACCCGCCCCATAATTGCGCATACTGGCAACGGATCGTGGGTTCTAGCTTCCTGTTGAACCTCTCAGATGCATCTTTTCTGACCGTTCTGCTTTCTCTTCTTACCACCTCCATCGTTCTTCTCATCGTCAATCGCGAGCAGTTTGGATCGGATCGGCGTGCTATCAGGCGACTTGGGTGCATCTCGCGGCAACATGAGCCGAGGTAGCGATGCGAAGGGTAAAGCATGCGCTCTCTCTTGGTCTTCATGGCGGTTCTCGACGACCTTGTTTTGTCTCCTCCTCCTGACTGTCTTCGCCACTCCAAGTTCGCCTGATCTGACAGCAACGAAACAATACCTGAGGGATCTGGACGAAATGAAGATCCCGCAGTCGTTGAAGTTGTTGAGGTACAGCTTGAAGATCCAGAAGGAAGACCATGATGCCACTCAAGTCGCAAGTTTCAGCTTTGTAGACAAGCAGGAGGGGCGCGTCACTACCCGAAGCGCTGTGTCCTCCAGGAGGCATGCAGGGCTACATGATGAGTTGGAGGAGGTGATCGAGAGTCACCAGAGAGCGAAGGAGACAACAGACAGCTTGCTTCTGAGGCTACAAGACGACGAGACAAGATTCTACGAGGACATGTTCGGTAAGCTGGGTTTGAACCTGACACAACATACAGCAGAGGCTGTTATGTTGTTGAGAGAGGAGGAGCCTCAGGGGGTTGTTGAGGCTTGTGCGAGGACAACGGGGACATGTAGAGGACAGGTCGAGTCTTCTGTGGTTCAGCCATCGGAAAACAACTTCTGCCACGAGCAGGCAGCACCGGTGTCACCCTGTGGCCCTGAGGACCAGGAGGATGGAGGGGACGACGTTTCAGGCTCAATGTGCCCTGCTGATTCAGAGGTCCGCTGCCGCCAAGCGGAGGTTGCGGGGGATGGCGATGAAGTTCTGAGAGGTTCATCGCAAGAGATGTCGAGGCTGCACGCGTCAAGGAAGGAGTTCCAACAGCTCTATGAGTCCTGGTGCCGGCTCATCGACAACGCACTGCTGCTCGAAGAACAACTGGGCCTGCCCTCTGCTCCTCTTCCTGGCGCGCCAAACTCAGAAAAGATGGAAGATGGAGTTGGAGCTGGAGCTGGAGCTGGAGCTGTAAGTTATGACGGAAGGGTAGCAGCTCACAGGAGCGCAGCAAAGGGATCTGCGAGTTTGCAAGAGGTGAAAGGGAGAGAACAGGAGGCGACGAGGGAGGCAAAAGAAAATGCTGGAGGAAATGATCAAGTGCTGGAAGGATATGATCTAGAGGAGGAGGAGGAGGAGGAGGAGGAGGAGGAGGAGGTGCAGCAGCAGCAGCAGCAGGTGCAGCAGGTGCAGCAGGTGGTGGAGGAGGAGGAGGCTTGTCTGGGAACGACGATCCAAGTGAGAGAATTGATGCATGATGAAGGAGAGGAGCGGAGGAGCGAGCCGGAGGAACATGGCTCGGAGACGAAGTCGAGGGAAGGGAACGAGGAGGGGAGGGGAGGGGAGGGGAGGGGAGGGGAGGCGGAGGATAACAGCTCCAAGTCCATCTTGTTTGCCGACAGGGTTAAAGGATTTCGAGCGGAGGAGGAAAAGGCCAAGAGCAAGGAAAAAATTCGAGAGAAGCTGGTCCGCTGGTTGATTGATGGTGGGGAATCGACGGTTGCAGCAGCAGCAGCAGCAGCAGCAGGGGGTGGGATCAGCCTGGAAACACAAGGGAGGAAGTGGACTGCGGAGGGAAGGAAACTTTCGCTGTGGGAAGCTGATGATGACGATGAGGAGGAGGAGGAGAACTTGTGCAGTGGGAGGGAAGAGGCGGAGGAGCTTGCAGGAGGAAAGACCTCAGAGCTGTTGGTCCCTGTTGCGAAGCAACTGGAGGCAGACCAGGAGGAACTGAAAGACTTTGAGAGGCGCAGGCGAGAGGGGGACGAGGATGAGGACCCGGGCAAGGAGGAGGAGGAAGAGGAGGAGTGCGAGGCTGGCAGGTACAGTGCGGTGGGTTGTGAAAGGTTTGAAGCCAGCAGGGAACAAGAGACCGGAGGCAGGGCAGGGGAACACGGAGAGATTAAAGCAAGGAGGCAGGAGGTGGAGGAGGAGAAGGGCAGCTGGAGAGGGGAGGGAGGGGAGCAGCTCATCAGGAGGCAGAGCTCCTTCTTCCGCGAGTACAAAGTCTCGATCCCCTTCGTCCACGCGAGCCCCTGCCCCTCCCCTGCTCGCCAACTGTCTTCCTCCTCCCTGCAGCGGAGTCAGGTGCTCCGACCTCTCAAAGAGATGACGCTGGGAAGGGCGATGGAGGTCCAGAAGCAAGGAGAGAGGGAGAGAGAGGTTGGAGAAGCTGCCGTGGAGATGCTGCGGCGAATGGAGGAGGCGGGAGTGGAGGAGAGGATGGGAAGAAGGGACGCTGTAACGGAGGAGCTGGGGGAGAGGAAGGATGGAGGGGAAAGAAGCGCACATAGCAAGATGCTGATAAAGGAGGAGGAGGTGAAGGATGCAAGAATAAGGATTCCTCCCCAGGTAACTTTTTCCATGCCTTGTTGCAACTGATCGCTCGAACAGGAGGGGAAGGCGAGATGTACGGAGCCTGTCGTGTTGAAGGAGAAGAACGGCAGGAAGGAGGACAACACGGGAGTCGAGAAGGAGAAGCCAAGGGGAATGGAGGGGCAGCAGGCAAGGGAGGGCAGGAGGGGAGAAAGAGGGGAGGAGATGGCGATGGTGAAGGAGGAGGAAGAGGAGGGGGAGGGAGGCAAAGAGGGTAGGACTAGGGAGAGTGTGGAAGACACGAAGATTGCAGGCAAACAAAGACAAGCAGAGACTGTGGAGGAGAGGAGAGGGAGCGAGGAGCAAGCGATGAAGGATGTTGTGGAAAGGAAGGGAACACATGTGGAAGGCAGGACGGGTGAGCTGAGGGAGAAAGGAGAGGAGGAAGAGAAAGTAGAGGCGGAGGATGCTCAAGAGAGCAAGAGGAGTTTCTTCTCCTTCTCGCTCTTCCCGCTCTCTCGTCTCCCTGCTCGTTCGCTTCTTCTCCGTTCTCGCGCCTCCTCCTCTCACCCCCAAGGTCAGTCGCGCAGGCAGCAGCTCAAGCGCCCTCCTGCCTTCTCCCTCCTCCCCACTTACGAGTGGCCCTGGGGAGGGAGAAAAGATAATTTGACGGGAGTCAAGGAGGAGGATGTGAGATTGAAAGAGCAGCAAGATCAATCCTCGTCTGGTCTTGGAGCTCAATCCTCAGCAGAGGAGCTGAAACAGATGGAGCAGCAGCAGCACAGTGAGCAGCAGCAGCAGCAACAGCAGCAGCAGCAGCAGCACAGTGAGCAGCAGCAGCAGCAACAGCAGCAGCAGCAGCAGCACAGTGAGCAGCAACAGCAGCAGCAACAGCAGCAGCAGCAGCAGCAGCAACAACAACAAGATCTCCTTCAAGGACAAGGCCAGCAGACTGTGGAGCAGGAGCTTGTGCGAGTCGAGAGCAGCAGAGCCTCTGAAAACTCCCGCGAGACTGAAAGAGGTCTGGTGAGAGCGAGTCAGAGGGAAGGAGCTGTAGCTTCACCAGGAGACAAGCAGGCGGAAGACTTGAAGAGCCTCAAGGAGGAGAGCGAGATCGTTCGGAGGGAAGCGATGAAGCAGCAAGAGGAGCAGAGCGAGTCGGCTAACAGCCTCCTTGGATCCCCTGCAACTAGAGAGGGGGAACAACACATGACGACAAGCGTGACGGGGAGGGAGGAGGCAGAGGTCAAGTCTGGGATGAAGGCGATGGAGGAGGTGGAGAAGAAGGGGGCAACGGGGCGGGAAACGAAGGCGATGGAGGAAGAGGGGAGGAGGGAGAAGAGGGAAAAAGAGGAGACGATGGCAGCAAAAGAGGCAGAGGTGGAGAGGAAGGAGATGAAGATGAAGCAAGACAAGTCCGAAGGGGAGCATGTCAAGGAAGAAACGAGGAAGGATGCGATGAAGCAGCAGGAGGAGCTGGGGCAAGCGAGGCTGCGAAAGGAGCAGAGCGAGTCGGCTAACAGCCTCCTTGGATCCCCTGCAACTAGAGAGGCGGAACAACACATGACGACAAGAGTGACGGGGAGGGAGGAGGCAGAGGTCAAGGCAGGGATGAAGCAGGCGGACAAGAAGGGATCACAAGGGCGGGAAACGAAGGCGATGGAGGAAGAGGGGAGGAGGGAGAGGGTTGAGGCAGAATCGAGCTCGAAGTATCTAGGAGGCGAGGACGTTAAGAGTCAGAACCTCAACTTGTCACTGTACTCAGTCGTCGGCAATCTGGTGAACACAACCTCCGGCTTCTCCTCCTTCTTCCGAGGGCTGTTGGCAAGCAGCCCACCGACTCTGCGCGAGAAGGAAGACAACGTGTCAAGCACCAACGGCACTGATGTCAAACTGCTGTCACCTCTCAACACCTCTGAGGGCGATGCAAGGAGCTGCAGGACGGCGGATGGAGCAGAGGACACGCCGGGGCAGAAGAACCGATCGACGGGAGAGACGGAGGGAGGAGTGGAGGCTGGTCCGTGCCCCGGGGAGGAAGATGGGGATGTAGGAGTTGAGGGAGGGGAGGACGGGATCAGACAAAATGTCACGCTGTTTCTTGACCTTGATCATAGCGCCATCTTCGGTCAGGTTAGCTCTTCTCTCCAACTCCTTCCTCATGTTCACCTCTTCTTCTCCAGGACGGCAACGACCTGGCCGTCGCTTTCCAGCTCATGAAAGTCACCCCGCAGCACTTGTAAGCTTCTCCTCCTGCTGCTTCTCCTCCCTCTCTTCATCCCTCGCCGGGTCTCATTGCACATGCAGGAACAAGCTTTACTCTCTGCTGATCAACCCCAGCTGTATCAAACTTTACCGCGAGCTGGTCAGTGAGTGCTCTGATCTCCCCCAGCACGTGACGTGTCTTGGCAGGTGGGCAGGAATTTCTCACCTCAGGTCGTCCTGTACACCCGTAGAGCTCACCTGCTCCGCTACATCTCCTTCTTGAGAGACAAGCACATCAAGCTCAGCTGGAACCCAGCTTGGCATCACAGGTTTTACAAGTGGAGGGAAGGGAAGCGACGCTGAAGCTGCGGCAGTGACACCCAAGTTGTCTTTCCTTCCAAGCTCAACCACGCGCATGAAATCATGGCGACTTTCTCCGGCAAGATTCGGCTCATGGCTAAGGTGAGATGAGGAGGAGGCAGAGGAAGCCGTAGGAGGGAGAAGAGGCTGAGGAGGGAGCAGGAACGCCTCGACATCTTTATGAGCTTGGAAAGGCTGCTTGCTGCTCGCGATGCCATCAAGGAGGCTCTCGGCCTTGAACATCCTCCTCCCGTCGTCGTCACTGCGGCACCCAAGAAGCTTCTCCCCACCGCCAGAGCTCTCGGGCTGGACCCGGACAAGGTGAGCGGCAGGGGGGAGGAAGGGAGGCGCTCAAGGTGCTGCAGTCCTACCTGTGGGATGACAATGAAGAGCTCCTGGGTGAAAAGAACGTGATCGTGATCAACCGGTAGCTGCTTGTCCTCCTCGTCCTCCTCCTTGTCCTCCTCCTTGTCCTCCGCCTTGTCCTCCTCATTGTTCTCCTACTCTTCCTACTTCGTTCTACTCCTCCTCCTTCTACTCCTCCTCGTCCTCCTCCTCGTCCTCCTCCTCTCTCCCCCCGTCCCCATCGTGCATGTCTCATGCAGGAGGCAGGTATGAGAGCATGGACCGAGGCCGACGAGAAGAGCTCCTGGGCTTCCTCGAGCAGACGCTGCCTGCTCGCTCCCTGTGCAAGGAGGTTGTCGACTTTATGAGCAGCGCCTCTCTTCCTTCCATCCGCTTCGACCCCAACGGGGAGATCAAGTATCACATCCCCGAGGCAAACGGGACCCTCCCTTCCTCCTTCCCGCTCCCTGCAGACTTGCAGGAAGACAGCAAGGCGTGTGCGGCGACTCAAGTTGAGGAAGACAAGGACGAGCCCAGCGATGTGAAGGAAGGAGACGGAGAGGACAGGATCAGAACAAGCTTTCTGTTCGGTTTGTTCTCGAAGGCTCTTCGGTTCCATCAGGTCCCTCCGCTCAATCTTTCCCCTCGCCCTCACTCCATATGCAGGTTATGGAAGAAGCAACTCAAGATTTTCTTGCCAACACATGCGCCTTGTAAACTATGTTGTATTGTAAATGTCTTCAAACTACAGCACTTCAGTCTTGTTGCCTACCCCAACTTGATGCCAAAGATATTATCAGGTAGCCAAGACGTTGCCGGCGCACCTCCTGCTCCGGAGCCTGATGATGTGGAGGACGAAGAGGAGGTGGTGGTGGAGGACTCTTGCTCCTGGACGGCCTCCAAGTCCTTGAGGAGGAGCTCATGCATCTTGGCCGACGTCTCAGCCAACTTTCCTTCTTGTTTCAAGTAGTTCGCCAACGCAACTGCCACAGGGCCTGACTCGTACATGGCCAAGTTTGCTCCGGCTGCTCCGGCTGCCTCACCCACGTCCTCCATCTGGTTATTCTGCTGTCCCAGCCACTCCTTGCTGCCCAAGACGGGAGGAGGGGGAGGGGGAGGGGGAGGAGGGCAATCGCACCTCAACGAGCCATCGGGCAACTCGTTGATGCAGCCAATGTCGCCCATGCACTTGACGTTCTATGACAACCGACGTCAGCAACTTCTGGCATAGAAGCAGCTTCTTCTCACCTTGCACTGCATCTCACCCACGGGGCATATGGGCGGAGGCGTTGCTGGAGGAGTCTGAATCCCTGACCCAGCTGCTGCGCTCCCTCCTGCAGCCATGGCGTTGGCAAGAGGATTTCCCCCACCTGCTGCTGCTGCTGGGGCTATTGCTGAGGCGTTCGCCTGATTGAACATCAAAGTAAGACCACACGTCTATGCAGTGAGATCTATCCTCACCGCCTGCAGAATCTGCTGAGCAGCGCGAACTGTGAAAAAGTTAGCCAAGATCAAGTCAACAACCATGGCGTACGCTGAGGGATGGCTCTTGCATAGTTGTTGTAGGGAATCGCCTAACACATCAAGCATCAAACTGCGAGTAACCCTGCAAGATCAAGGGCATACCTGAGCCATCACAGGCTGTGCCAAGATCGGTTGCCCTTGTACAGGATAGCTGCTAGCTTGCGCGAGAGAGGCTTGAGCAACAGCAGTCGGATACTGGAATGTCTGGAGGAGCGAATCTGCAGAAGTGAATCCTTTCTGTACAGATAGAGGCAAGATTAGAATAATTGTGTAAAGCACAGGTACTTTGACTATCATCAATATCATATATGTCTTCACGGTCGATATCATAACCAAATCATCCAAAAATCATTCGTATCAGCACCAACACCAACACCAACACCAACATTCCCATCCTCATCCACATGATTCAACCTTGTACTCCACTGACATCTTCTTCAATTCTCATTCCTCCTCCTCCTCCTCCTCCTCCTCCAAGTGCCACTACCACTACTACTCCTCAAATCACCCTCATGATCCGTCTTCCTCATCGCTACCACTACCACTACCACCACCACAACAACAACAACAACATCAACAATCGAAATCCATAATCCTTACCATGCTGTAAGCAAGTGCCATGACGGCCAGACATGCTGACACCATCAGCAGGGCGCTCGATCGCCATCCCCTTTCCTCCCCTGCTTGCATTGCGGTGTGACTGAGGAGTTTCGCGGCAAGCAGACACAGGCAGAAATTTCAACCAAAGGCTGATCTATTTACTGTTATATTTTCAAATAGCTATGAAAAGTAAGATGAAACTTTCAATCCTTTATTAAAAGTATATGTTGACCTACCCCCCATCGGAAAGGAATAGTCATACGGCACTACTGCCCGATTTAGCACATCGCGAAGCGAAGGTCTGAGCCGTGCGGTCCACTTCCCCACACAGGCCCGCCCGGCCCTCTATATGATCATCTTGAAAGTTCAATTCCAATGAGCGGAGGCTTGATCAGTACGGTACTCAGATGGTTAAAAATCAGTACGAGGACAATCAGGAGAGTCGAGGAGGCTTTCAGGCTGTCGCACAGGCCAAACCTAACGGCGAGAAGAGAAAACTTCGGGACTCGAGCAGTCACGGACTTCCGGGAAGTCCCGGGCGGCCCCGGGCCTCCCCGGAGCCTGTCCTGCGGCCACTGAACTGCTGCCACGGTACCGTACGGTCCGGGGGGCCCACAGTGACCTACGGAGTAGAAACTTGCCTGATACCGTACGTACCGTACCGTGACTAGGGTCAGGGTAGTGATCGGACTGATTTACTTGAGCCTGAAAGAAGCCCCGGCACCGGCCCCGGGCGCATGGAATGGTCTCAGTTCTTACCTGGCAAAGCCTGTTAAGAGTCCGTCAAAAATGACAGTATCGGGCCGGGACCCTGTCGCCGCACTGCGACTCAAGGGCCTGAGAGATCGGATACGGCAGTGACTCTACAGTGACTCGGGAGGCCCAGTGGCGTGAGCAGGCCCGCCGGGCCGGGCCGCGCCCGCGGCCCGGCGCCATGCCAGTGGGCCAACCGGGCGCAGCACATGATGTGGCCGAAGCCCAGTTCAAACTTCGGAGACGCCGCCGGCATACTGGCCCGAAAGCACCCGCCGCGATACTAACAGTGGGCCAGGGCAACGAACTTCGGAAGGGCCGCCCGCCCGCCGGCTCAGAGCCTGAGTCGGAGTCCTCGGGCCGCCCGGCCCGGGCCAACCCAAACTGGGCCACCGGCCCCGCGGCCGGCCGGGCCGCTCACTGGCTCTCCGAGGCTCATCAGGCCTTTCCAAGGATCGTTGTCCCAGGGGTAGTGAAATTATTCGGGTGGTGGGGGGGTGGGGGTGGGGGTGGGTATGGGGGATAGGGGGACAGTTTCAACATGGGGAGTCCTGTTTTACAAAGGGTTTAGCGAGTTCATTATTGGGGGTGGGTGGGTAGTGTAAATTAACTGGTGGGGGGTTATGAAAAGATCTTTGGAAGTCGTGACGAGATGGGGGTGGGTACTCGTAGGAGGGTGTGGGGATGGAAAGGTCGTAGTGGGCTCAAAGGGGGTCAAAGCGATGGAAATGGGTGGGGTTATAGGGACACGAGGATGTTAACCGGTGGTATAGAGGAGGTTCAAATGGTCTTGGAGGAGGTAGTAGTGATTGCTGCTGTAGGACTGTCAAGGGGTGGGGTAGGGTATATCCTGGAAATGATGAGGGTGGGGTAGAGTATTTTTGGGGTCGGGGTTTTTCGAGCGGGTTGAAATGCCAACTTGCGTTGGGTTGAGCATGGTAAAGCCGAAGCAAGACAGGAGGTCTTAGTCAAGGAGGGGAGGAGAGAAGAGATAGACGCAAGCAGAGGACAGCAAAAGTAAGAGGAGCTGATCATCGGCATTTGTCGGGGTTGGCGGGTACAAGTTTGGTGGATCATTCAGTTTTGATTATAGGGAGACACATCGTCCATTGAGCTTACATCGTACTGTGGTTGACCGACCGACCTAAACGCAGGCGCAACAAGCAGCATGTAGAGCATGATATATGTCAGATTGGAGATAGAAAGGATGGCTCGTTGACAAGCAGCTCAAATGATTATGCTCACAAGATGAAATAGCTTCAACTCGCTTGCATATACTTGCCCGAGGTTGAAGGAATGGGTTGCGGGGCATCGACGAGCGCTCATGTCGCAGAAACAAATGCAGACATCACAAGAAGCTATTCCTCTCCCAAACTTGTCAAAGCCAAGGCCGCCCCGTATCTTCGAGTTCAAACGCTGGGGCCCTGCCATGCCCGTGCAATGTGGAGCTCACCGAGCAAAACCAACGGCAAGGAGAGGTCGCATGCGGACGCTCCTGCTCGTCATGAGATCTATTGTCTGGAGATGGAGAAGGACGTGAATGAGGGATTCAGTGAAATATACAGAGGAGAGTCTTCGAGCTTCGACATTGATGTGAAACCAGGATGCTCGCTCTGTCTCCGTGTTGCTGTCATCGATGAACACGGCAAAGAGAGAAACTGGAGTAACCTGGTCAGTTTCGTTTCTCATGCTACAGTTCCTCCTCGTCCAGATCCGCCAAGTGCAGAGGCAAACTCGAAAGAGTCAACGGTTATGATTTCTTGGAACTCTGGGACGGATGGTGGAATGGAAATTGAGAATTATGATGTGCAAATGCTTCTGATTGAAACAGATGAAGACAATCTAGGGAAAGATCACATCTTACACACATCTGCCATAAATCACAGCAACACCAGGATCGTTTACCACGGCAGCAGCAACCAGTACAAGTTGCAAGTTCAGGACTTGAAGTCCTGTGGGGATTTCGACAAAGTTCATGCAAGGTTCAGGGTTCAGGCCAGCAACAAGATGGGCTGCAGCCCGTGGAGTGATTGGAGCGCCGTTGTTTTGTTCTCTCAGTTTTGCAACCCCAACTGCCAAACTGACGCGGTGCTCTTGTCTATGGCGTCTCTGTCGCCGCAGTCTTCACAGACTGATTTGGAGTTGTGCTGCGAGGGAGTTGACAAGATGAACCAGAACCCTGAGAACGAGAGCAACCAGGCGAACTTTCAGAGTGAGAATGAAGGCGATGCGGCCATAGAGAACCTCAAGAATGTGAACCTGAAAGCTCCCGAACTGATGTACTTGCACCCGAATCAAGTTCAGATCACTTGGGAGCAGGTGTCCGTGTCCGAGTTTCAGAAGGCAGAAGGCATCCTCGACCATCATGTCACCTATGTGGTGGAGATGGAAAGACGAAAGACACACACGAGGGATCAGAGCATTGTCTATGAGGGGAAGGCCTTGTGCTGTGCTGTGTCCGGCCTCTCACCCGGCTGTTCCTTCACCTTCAAGGTACGAGCGAAGTTTTCTCTCCAGGCCTCCAACACTTCGACGTCTCCCAAGAATCCCGAATCCTGGATATTCACAAACTGGAGCCCCGGCACCATGTTTGTCACCCCTGTGACGGCTCCTGATCCTTGTACTGGGCTGAGGATCGACTTGAGGTACCTCCGAACCTGACTGACGATGTGATCTGATCATGTTTGCGGTGCAGGGGCCCGGGTGAGGTGGAGCTGAGGTGGGACGAAGCCGTGGACAACGGCTCGGTGGTTGAGGGTTACCTTGTGCAAGCTGCGGAGGTGTCTGTGGAGAAATCAAGTCAGAGGGCGGTAGGGTCCCTCAACATCTCCAACTCAGTGTCGGACGAGACGTGGAGAGAGGTGTATGATGGCCCAGAGAACTCGTGCATCGTCACCTTTCAGAGCATTGGAGGCACGTACAGGTTCCGGGTGTGCGCGAGGAACTCCGTCGGGATCGGGCCATGGGGTGAGGAACGGGTTTTCATGATTACGGCCCTTGCTCCAGGTGCTCCTCCTCTGCCGAGTCTGTTGAACTGCCTTGCGACTTCGGTCGACTTGTCTTGGCAATATCCTGACGACAGGGGGAGCAAAATCAGATCTTACATTGTGCAAATGAAAGTTTCTCCTGTAGAAGATGCTAGCAACCGTGACGATAACATGCAGCCGGGCACCAATGGAGAAGGTGCTGCTGTCAACTCGGTGGGCTGTAAACGATCTCTCTTCGACGAGTCTCGAGGCCTGAAAGGAAGGAGCACCTCTCCTTTCCAAGGAACGTCCCCCATGCTCGCCTCCATCAAGAGGCCACCTCCTGGGCCCGATGTGGGAAGCGGTGCGCTCGATCAGGCGTCGGGGATGTACATGGGAGACGGCAGCTCCACGAGTGAAGGGAGGATGCAGCATCAAGAGTTTGTGGTTTCCGATCCCTCAACAAGAATCTGCACGATTGGGGATATCAACGTGGGCATGGAGTACAGGTTCCGTGTGCGAGCCGTGAATGAAGCAGGTCAGGAGGTTTGACGTTGACTTGTCTGTTTGACGAGGTAAGCAGGGCCGGGAGAGTGGAGTGACGAGCTGAGCTACGTTCCTGAGTGTGGCCCTCCCGCCATTCGGGGCTCGCTGGAGCTCTCTAGCGCGCATGCTGGCCATATCTGTGCGGAATGGGAAGCGGCGGATGGCAACGGCCTGCCTGTGGAGGAGTACGTGCTAGAGATGTCAGAGACGGACCTCAAGTCAAGGTGAGCTGTGCTGTGGTCGATACCTGTGCCCCAGTGACACGTTCTTCTAGCTCCAACTCCTTCGGCAGTTCTGTGGAAGTCTACAGGGGGCCGGACTTGATGTGCAACGTGGAAGGGCTGTCGAGCAACAAGAGGATGCTGCTGCGGCTGAAAGCTGTCAATGCCATGGGCGAGTCAGCCTGGAGCGAAATCTCATTCATAGACATCGTCAGCTATGACAACAACTCCAACATCGAGTTCTCGGACATCGAGCTCGGGGAGGTGATAGGGGAAGGAGGGTTCAGTGTGGTTCACAAGGGGACTTGGAAGGGCATGTCGGTTGCTGTCAAGAAGCTCAAGATTCAATACGCGGATGGTGGAGACAAGCATGCTGATGAGTTCCGAAAGGAAGTTCAGCTGCTGAGCAACCTGCGCCATCGCAACATCGTTCGCTATATGGGAGCGTCGCTGCAGTCGCCCGACTTGTGCGTCCTGACCGAATTGCTGGAATGCTCCATGTCGGACCTCCTCTACAAGCAGAATCTGAAGCTCAAGATGGAACAAGTCCTTGGGTTTGCACGAGACGTGGCAAAGGGGGTGAAGTACCTTCACTCGTTGAGGCCGATGATCATCCACAGGGACCTCAAGAGCAGCAATCTCCTCGTGGACTCCTTGAAGGTTTGCAAGATCTCTGACTTCGGGCTCTCTCGGATCAAGGATGAAAGCGTCACCAAGATCAGCGGCATGCTCGGCACTCCCGGTTGGTCTGCTCCAGAGATCTACAAGCAGGACAAGTACACGGAAAAGGTGGACATGTACTCTTACGGGGTTGTGCTGAGCGAGATGGTGACGGGAGAGAAGCCTTACGCGGGGCTCAACCAGATGCAGATCGCATTCGCGACGGTCTATCAGGGACAAAGACCGTCCTTGCCCGACAACATCCCCAAGCAGCTCAAGAATCTCATCAAGAGCTGCTGGGATAGCGTCCCCAACAAACGGCCGTCCTGGGACAAGATCCTAGATGCCTTGAGACAGATCGAGGACTTTCTGACAGACCAGAGGCAGGTGAGGTACGTAGGGCAGTTCTCCCGTCCTCCCAAGCTCCGCGCAAACCAGCGGAGGCCCTCGCCCGCCTCAGACATGCTGCGGTCCCAGGACGCGAGCTCCATGATGAACCTAACGAGCTCCAACGCTGCTCGGACAAACCGAACGCCCACCAGGAACCGACCTGAGTCGCAGAGTGCAAGCCAAAGGCCGCAAACGGTTGAGGCTGCAGGGGTGGAGAGCAACCTGGAGGGCGGGAGAGGATCGAATAGGTTCCGCTCTCCATCCCGCTCTCCTGCGACGCGCAAGAACTTCGGGCAGAGTGAGAACAGGCCGGCCTCGTCGAGCAGGGCCAAGGGGAGGGCGAGCGAGGTTTCACCTCTCAAGGACGGCAGCAGGAAAGCGACGAAGCTCGACGTCTCTCTCTGGCCCTTCGCCGACAGCAGCAGCGACAAGGACCAGAGGCCCGAGGAGCTGCAAGGGACCCCAGTAGGCAGCGAGAGGGAGTACGAATCTGAGGAGAGCCCGGAGAACCCCAGCGAGACCCAAGGGCTGTTGGCGCACAAGAGCGAGGAGATCGAGGAGATCTTGTCTTCTCCTGAGGAGGTGAGTCTGCCGTCATGCTCTGAGCCCAACTGACTTGCCTGGCAGCACGTCCTCGCCCTCCCCGAGCCCCTTGCTCAAAGAAGGGTTGCTGTTGATCGGAACAGACTCACCCCGATCAACAGCGACAAGATCATTCCGTACCGTCATGACTTGAGCAAGCCATCGATTAAGAAGTAACCCTCCCTCCCTCGTTCCGTGACCCCCTGCAAACCTGTCTATCTCTAATCTCTGATACCTTCATCTATCTCTCTCTCTGATACCTTCATCTATCTCTCTCTCTGATACCTTCATCTATCTCTACTCTTCTTCCCGGCCCTTCATGTTCAGGCTTCAACACTTCCCCTTCGTCTCTTATGTTAAGAAAACCTCACTCAACGATGAATGGTCGAGTTTCTGATCCTGTTCATTCTCCCCCGCCTCTAGACGCTTATGATACATCAAGTCGCTCTCTGCTCTAGCAGTGGCAGTGCCCATAGCGACGCAAGCAAGCATAGTTACAGCCTGCTGAGTGTCCGTTCCTTCCAGGTACTCCAGGCGCTCCGGCAGCTCCGGGCGATCCGTTGATACCTACAGCTGGTCAGGCGACCACTCACCCTCCACCTTGCCAAGTTCCTACCGTTAGAGCCCGGCACTCCAGGCACTCCCATAACTCCGTTCCTGCCCGGTACGCCGGGCACTCCTTGTCGGCCGGGGACTCCGGCGACACCCGGCGATCCTGTGGCTCCAACTAGTCCAAGACCCTGAGGGCCCTTCGCACCTGAGAGGTGGGCAGAACATGAGAAAGGCCATGCAAGGAATGCTGCTGCTGTTGGCCACCTTTGACACCGTCGTTTCCAGCTGGACCCATTGCTCCCATCATGCCCGGGACTCCAGGCACTCCAGCTGAGCAGCAAGAAATTCGTTCGTCAGCGAGACTCTAAGAAGAACTCAAGGCATACGTTGCCCTCCTTTGCCAGACAATCCTGCAGGTCCAGGGGCACCTGCTCAATGTTGTTAGCCCATCTCCTTGCTCCAAGGCCTCCTCTACCGGCGTTCCCTTCTTGTCCGTCAGTTCCCTGCTCCCCAGGTCTCCCCCACACTCCAGGGATGCCAGCAGGTCCGATGGCGCCTTCAACCAAAATCAGTTTCAGAATCCATGGCAGCGAGTCTGACCAGGCAAGCCCACGGGCCCTTGGACGCCTGGAGGGCCGGCGAATCCCCGCGGGCCCACCGGACCGGACTAACACGAGGAGTGAGTCGGGGGGCATCAGAGCGCAACCGACCCGGCGGAGGATCAGCTCTCACCTGCCCTGGCGTGCCGGGAGCACCAGGAAGTCCCATGGGCCCATGCTTGCCGTTCAGTCCAGGGACACCAGCAGGGCCCTGCTCACTGATGAGCTACAACAGATGTTCGCGAGGTGACAACACACCATCAATCCTTGCGGCCCAGGATAACCAGGCTTGCCAGGAGGTCCTCTCTTGCCCATTCGCCCGGGCAGACCCGCTCGTCCCCTCCTGCCACGTGGTCCAGTCCGTCCTGGGAGTCCAACGAGGCCATCTACACACAGCTCAGCTGATTTCGAGGCGACGCCTCTCGCGCAACCTGCTCCTTGCAGCCCTTCTGGTCCGTCAGGGCCTGGTGGCCCCTCAAGCCCGGGGTTCCCTGCATGGAGCAGCTTACAAGATCTTCGACTCGAGTAGAAGGTCAGCGCTACCGATCGCTCCTTGTGGTCCTGGTATCCCTACCCCCTGAGGGCCTGGCTGTCCTCGTGGACCAGGGGGGCCTCTCCGTCCAGGGGGTCCTGCGGTCAATCCAATGCTCCTCACCCTCTCGAGCTCGTGCACCTGTCGGGAGGGATTCAACGGTGGAACGGTAATATGTCAGTCAGGTACAAGCTCTCTCGTTCGCTTCGCTGCATCATGCATGTCGTCGTCGAACGAGGAGATCTAGAAAAATGGAGATCAAGAACAGAGCGACTGACAAGCCTGCTAGTCGAACCTGTCTATCCACTGCACGGGAAGCGCTTGCAACTGTATCGATCTCTTTCTCTTCCTCTTCGACGCTGTAGCTCTCGTCATCAGAAGCCTTGCGAATCAGCTCTCGGATTGCTGGCAACTCCTGGTCCACAGCAGCACGAGCAGCCGAGGCCGGGTAGGGATCGACGCCATGGGTGTAGGGAGCTGAAGAAGAAAACATGGAGGTACATCCTGATGGACCGCATCCATGCGCGGGGGCGACGCTAGAAATGAAACCTTGACCTCCTACATGTATCGTAGGCGTTTCATACAGTTCCTGCACCCTGCCTCTGCCCCCTCCGCCCTCTGCAATCTCACTCAGCTCTTGTGTCCTTGCAAGATCCTCCGGGAGGCCCTTGCTCGCCTCTTGCTCCAACTGCGAGACGTCAACGGCAGCGGGTGATGAGGCCAACATGGATCTGCTGACAGCTGGAACGGACAGTAGCACAGCGGCGACGAGCACCAGGTTGGTCACCAACAGAAGATAACGACCTTCACGACTGTAGAGGCAGGTGGATGAGGGAGAGGAGAGCTCACGCGACCAAGCATGGCGGCTTTCTTCCCCCCTCTCTTGCGATCGATGCATCGCCTCCCCCGTTGCACTGCCGTAATCGCCAGCCATGGCCGAAGAGCCAACAACCGTTACGCATCCGTTACAAGCTTTGGATGCGGCCCGGCCTGGTGCGGCGACTCCGATGCCGGAGGCTGAGTGCTCGGCGCCCGGCCCGGCGGAAGTTGATCCGGGACCGTACCCTGTCGGACCGTCAGGCCTTTACTCAAGCACTGGCCAAACGTTGAACGGCGAGACTCAGACTTGAAGATCCCCCGCGCCATGCCAGGCGCTGAGCCGCTATAGCGCTGTGGCCGCCGCCGAAGGTCCGAGCCGAGTCCCGACGGTGGCCGGGCCGGCCGGCCCGGCCGCCGAATGATGAGACGCATACCGAGCGCGGATCCGCGGCCAGCCACCGTCACCGGCGTGGCCCGGGCACAGAAAGCGCAACGTGACCGTACGCATCGGCGGGCGGCCGCGGAGTACGGTACGGTCCGGGCAAGAGTCCATCATGGCAGTGCCGGGCCGGGCGATGATGGGAAGCCTGAAAGGCGGCCTTTGGGGGGACGTGCTGAGCACTAGGCCCGGCGTCAGCCGCACCCGGAGGCTGAGTCCGCCGCCGCGGCGACCGGAAACAAGCTTTCCAGTTCCGAAGTTCAGTGGGGGTCGGCTCTCTTCTTCAAGCCGCGTGCACTGCGCCAGTGCGCGGCCCGGCGGCCGGGCCCGGCGGTGCCTGGCAGCCTACGGTCGCCCGGAGCCTCGGAGGGGTAGTTCAACCCGGTCACTGCTGACCATCGTGCCTCCTGGCGTGACTGCCTGGCACGGCGGAAAAACTTGAGTTCAGCCTGTAAATCATCCGATCAGCGACGGCATGATAAGGTTTCCCCCCGGCCGTGCCACCAGCGGCTCCCGAGGGCCGACAACCGGCACGGTACCGAAGTCCTGCGGGAGCCGAGGCTGGGCCGACGAACCCCCAGAGGATGGGGGGGCGGGGGGGGCGCCGGGCGGGGAATTAGCGGCCTAGCCTAGGAGGGGTCACGGTGCTGGTATCTTTGTAGGGTAGTACCGGTGCCTTTAACTTTCGCTGCCAGGGAACTATTCCGGGCCCCAGCCTGAGCCCCGGATGGGGGGGGTACCCGGTGCTGCCGTTCTGTAACTTACACGGAGTAGGCGACTCTCAGTAGGGCCGGCGGGACTCCTCAGTCCAGTGGCCGGGAATGTGAGCCTAGTAGGCCCAGGGGTCCTGGTATCATTGTAGGGTAAAGTACCGGTGCCTTTAACTTTCGATGGAACTATTCCCCTAGTTTCCCCCAAATCAGTGCAGGCTAGCCGGCCCCGGCGCCGCGCTGTTCTCAGCCCCTCTGACCAACTCGCGGCAACTTGCAGCTCCCGGCGGGAAACTTCTGACCAGGGGACGGGACTGAGGGGTGGGTACTACTCTTAGGGCAAGCCGTATCCAGATACTATGGGTCCTTGCGAGTGGCAGGGGACCACTTCTCGAATGATAAAAGTACGGCGCCGTACTGGAAGGAGGTTGCCCATAGGGAGGGCCACGGGGTCAGACGGTCATCTCATGGGGGTGGGGGTCAGTACAATGATTTCACTGTCAGTAACCTGCACCCGCTCATCAGACTTAGTAACTGCCCGGTGCCCCAAACGGGAAGGGGGCGCCACCCAGGGACCGTCGTCATATTAGAGGGTGGGGTACACGGACGATTGTTACCCCCGGGTAACCGACGTCACTACGGGTGTGAATTTAGCGGTAAATGATTCGTGAAAAGGGGGTGGGTAGTCCCCCTCTAGTAGCCGGTAAATGTCTGGTCATTACCGGTGCGTCTCACTGAAAGTTACCATCTCTTGGAATTGTCAGAGGGGGTGGGGGTGGTGAATCCAGGGATGCCTGTAGGGGTCGTAGTGGGGTCCTTCGAGAACACGAAGATCCGCAGGATCATGGAGGAGAGGAGGACCCATGAGTCGTATTAGGAAAATAGGGGTGGGGGTTATTGGGGATCATTACCAAGACGGTAACGGCTGATTGAAAGGGGTGGTAGAGCCTTACTGTCAAGGGAGTACCAGGGGGTAGAAGGGTACTCCACAGTACCAGAAAAATGGGGTGTACAATAGATGGGGTAGTGTCTTCGGCATTCGAGATGGGGTAGGTTGTCGAGGCGTAAGATCCTGGTAGGAAAGAGGAGGGCAGAGGAGGGGCGAGGGTAGTTTTGTAGGGGTAAATTAATAATGGTACTGCTACCTTAGGGGTATTCACGGTGAGAGGGTCCTTTTAGCTCAGTAGATGATCGCCCACCCCTTATTTCTTCAATGATAATAGGGGTGTAGAAGTACTTTCGGGTCTTCCCGTGGAACCGTTATGCTCGGAGGGTGGGGGTACGAATAAAAAACGGAGGAACAAGGGGTGGGCTGACAGATTGGGGGTGGGGGTGTTGTGCCCCGTGGGTATAAGAGAGGCTCGTGCGGAGCGGAAGAGCATCGCAGCAGCATGGCAACGCCCTACGCTTCCTACGGCTACCCAACCCAGACCCTTGCCCCTGGCATTACTGCTGGCCTCCCCACCCAGAGCGCCATCATCCCTGAGACCTACACTGTCCCTGTTCAGCAGACTGTGATGGTTCCCCAGACCACCTATGTCAACAAGGTTGTGTCTGTTCCTCAGGTTTCCCAGGTCCGCGTTCCCAAGACGGTGAGTCAAATGTCTTGCAACTTGTTCTTTTGATAATTCTCCTTGTCCTGGATGCATAGCTGTGTGTTGTGTCCAGAATGATTGTTTCTATACATGATCTATGAAGAAAACTTTGCCAACCTCTATTTATGACGTCATCACACCCCTTGATATGGGCGCTGATGTATGTTGTTGTTTCAGGTCATGGAGACCTACCAGCAGCCGTACCAGGTCCCCAAGATTGAGTACGAGACCAGGACCATCCAGATCCCCAAGCAGGTCTACGAGACTCGCTACCAGACCTACAAGGTCCCCAAGACCGTCTACGAGGACGTCTCTGTGCCCTACCGCGTTCCCGTCTACGAGACCAAGACCCAGAACTACCAGGTCCCCAAGGTCGACTACGAGACCCAGAACGTCACCACCTACACCAACCAGACCGTCCAGGAGCCCGTTCAGGTTCAGGTCCCCGTCACCCAGACTGTTAACACGGTCCAGACGGTGAACAAGGTGGTTGAGTACCAGCCCACCATCACCAACTCCTACTACCTCCCTGGAACCACCGCCTACCAGACTGGAGTCACCGCTGCTACCCCTGCTGTGCCGCAGTACGGATACTCCTACGCCTACCCTTATGGATCTTACACTGCCAACCCCGCCTACACCTACACCACCCAGCAGCAGGAGAACAGGAGGGAACAGGGCACTTCGCAGCCTCCTTTCTAATGCGATATTATTTTTGTGAGGTTTTGAGAGAATAAAAGCGATAAAAGTGTATGAAAGTGTTTTAGTGTTACATGAATCTTCACTTACAAGTTTCATTTTATTCACTTTGCAAACTGTCGCTTGTCATTCTGTTGTCTCATGCCGTAAGGGTTATCAGCGCTGAATCCATGTCCTGTCTTCTTCTTGGTGACGGCTTTCTTGTATCCCGTGCCAAATCCTCCCCCTCCTCCTCGCTTCCTCACGCTATCGGATGGCTTGACTCCGAAGTTGAGCATGACCTGCATGCAGACGTCACGTTGCTCTCTCGCTCTCTGCTCTCTCACGTTTGGCGGGTTGCTGAAGCCGAAGGACTTGGCGACGGCGAGCATGTCGAGCGACTTCACGTCGTAGATGTTCTTGAGCCTGAGCACTCGTGAGCTCCTGCACGGGCCCTCCGTTGCTCACCCGTGAGAGGCGTAGGCTAAGATGTAGGAGCGGTAGGCATCCTTGGCGCTGCGATTGAGGTAGTAGTTCTTGGCGATCAAGCTCTCGAGTTGCTGCTGGATGTTTGCAATCTTGTGGGGAGGAAACTCAAACTCCGTCAGTTGCACCTGCGTGAAGAGATAAGGAAACAGGCGGCCAGCATCATAGAGAGATGTGAATTCGAAGTATGAAAAGCAGAAACCAAGAGAGGGAGGAGAAGGGATGAAGGGAGGGAGGTTAAGATAGAGGAAGGTTATCAGAGGGATATGGGGGAGTAGAAAAGTTGAGAGTGGAAGTCTGACTTCTAACACAAGACAACATATCGACGACTCACATTTGCATGGCGAAGATATTTCAGAAATTGCAGCTCTTGAGGAAGTAGCATCAAGAGAGCCCTTCCCTGTGGAAAACTTTACAGGAGGAGGAGGGGGAGGAGGACCAGCAGCAGAAGGAGGACGAGCAGGAGATGTTGTTGTTGTTGTTGTTGTTGTTGTTGTTGTTGTTGTTGTTGTTGATGATGATGTGGTGGTGGTGGTGGAATAGAAGGAGGAGGAGGAGGAGGAGGAGGAGGACCAGGAGGAGGAGCAGGAGCAGGAGGAGCAGGAGGAGGAAGAGGAGCAGGAGGAGGAGGAGGAGGAGGAGGTGGTGGTGGTGGTGGACGTACTTGTGTGTTGATTCCTCTAGCTGTTCTGCCGACACGGTGGATGTATTCCTTGGGCTCGTCTGGGGGGTCAAATTGGATGACCCAGTCCACCTGCCGGAGGTTTGAGACGAGACAGACATGTGGAGGAAAATGTGAAGGAAAAGGAAAGGAAAGAATTCGGTGAGAGAGAAGAGAGAAGAGAGTGGAGGAGGAGGAGGAGGAAGAGGAGGAGTAGGAGGAGGAGGGAGAGGAAGGGAGGGAGCTGGGGGAAGGGTGACCGTTGGGATGTCGAGTCCTCGAGCAGCAACATCGGTACAGAGGAGGATCCCCTTTTCAGCGTTGCAGAACTCGAAGAAGGTGGTGGTTCGCTTCTGCTGCTTCTGCTTGCCGTGCAGGTCAAGCACTGGAATGTCGACGAAGTTGAGAAGCTCCGCGTAGAACTTGACGGCATTGCAGGAGGAGAAGAAAACCAGCACCTGCGGGCCGTCAGAGCTTGTCGGGCAGCAGCAGCATGAGAGGATCTTGCGGCAGCTGCTTCTGACCTTCTTATTCAAGTTCTTCTTTAGGAAGGTGTAGAGCAATCGGAACCTCAGCTCTGACGAGACAACCACGTAGCCCTGCTGCGTGCTTGACAGGACTGTGTTGGAATGCTGCTGACTGCTCTTCGACTCATCCAATCCCACGATCACTATGTATAGTCTCAACATCTCCTCCTCCTCCTCCTCCTCCTCCTCCTCCTCCTCCTCCTCCTCCTCCTCCTCCTCCTCTACTGACCTGGCTTTCCTCTCAAAGACAACCTGGCCAGGTCTTCAACTTTAGAGGTCTGGGTGGCTGAGAAGAGCATGCTCTGTCGATTTGACGGGAGGAGCTTCAAGATTTCTCTCATCTCGTCCTCAAACCCCTGCTCCAGGATGCGATCCGCTTCATCGATGATAAGAACCTGCGTTCGTGACGCGTCACCATCCTTCCTGTTCCTTCTTTCCCTCTCTTTCTCCTTTCCCCCTTCTTTCTTCCCTCTTTCCACCAGTTCCCTAGCTCCATTCCCCTCCCTCGCTCCCTTCCTCTCCCTCACTCCCTTCCTCTCCATTGCTTCTTCTCTCACTTGCAAGTTCTTGTATATGAACCCTTTGGTGTTCTGCAAGTGGTCCAGAAGTCGCCTGCAGGAGCGTCAGGAGGCCTCGGGCAGCAGCACCTTCGACCCAGGAGTAGCGATGAGGAGGTTGACGCCCTTGACCAGCTTCTCTGCCTCCGCTCGTCTGTTCGCTCCTCCCATGACCACTCCGTGCGTGTGATTGTGATACTTCATCGTTTCGCGCGCAACCTGCTCCCCACGGCATCATCAGCGCCTCGTGTCAATCAACAATCCCAACAATCAGTGAGTGAGTGAGTGAGGGAGGGAGGGAGGGAGGGAGGGAGGGAGGGAGGGAAAGCTCACAGCGTAAGTTTGCAGGGCCAGCTCTCGCGTGGGGGCGAGCACGATTGCTCCAGTTCCGTTCCTTTGCGCAAAATGACCCTTATGACTGGCAGAGGGTCAGAGGAGCCAAACAAGCTGACGGGCTTACAGCAACTCGATGCAGGGGAGGAGGAAGGCAAGGGTTTTGCCGGAGCCAGTCTTAGCTTGAGCGAGCACATCTCCTGCAGCAAGATCGTCAAAGGAGCAGGAGAGCGCGGGAGCTGCAGGCAACTCACGGCCACTGAGCAAGGGAGCAATGGTCTTGGCTTGAATCTCCGTCATGCACGTGAAGCCTTGATCGGCTACCCCCTTCTTGCTCTCCTCGCAGATGTTCAGCTCCTCAAACTTGCGGGCTGTCAGGATGCCGTCGACAGCTTGATTCTCTTCGGACTGATACACTTGGAGGTCACAAGAAGAGGCGCATGCAGGAGGTACTGTACCTTGTCGTCCAGAACAACCAGCTTCGTTCCATCCCCCTTCTGCTTCTTGGTAGGCTCACCTTGATTTTCTTCATTTTTTCGCTTCTTCTGTTTGATTTTCTCTTCTTTTCCTGTTGTCTCGGGTTGTTCTGCTGCAATCTTTTTTGTTTTTTCTTGGCTGGGTATTGGGTTCTTCATCTGTAAAAATAAGATCAATGGAAGATCAGAAATGATGGAGAAGTTGCAACATGTTACAAGTCTGTATAGATTAGAGGTCGTGTGCCTGTCCTGTCAATCCTGGCCCAGTATTCACTCTCATAATCATGCTTCGAGAAACTCCTACAATAATCTGTGCTTGTGCATGGTAAAATTTTCTCATCGTCATCTTCTGTGCTTCTGATCTCTTCGATTTTCTTATCCCCCTCTCTTTCTCTCGTCCTGTCAGGTTCCCTCCTCTCCTAAAACCTACTTGCCTTCCTATTCATTTGCTTGTCAAGCCTGGTCTCGTATGACCTCTTCCTCCACTCCTCTACTCCTCTCGTCCTCTCCTCCTCATGTCTTCGTCCTTGGCATTGCATGAATCGGCATCGCTACATTGGCATGTCGCACGTGAAGATGATCAAAATGGAACAACCCCATGAGGACCTACCCCACCCCTTCTTCTTCTACCCCTAGAATGGACCCATTTAACCAAGCGACACCGGTGTATTTATATGCTCATTGGGTGGGTACAAAGGTCAATATGGCGCGACCTTTGAGAGAAAGTCTGGATCACCCACCATGTCATTTAGTCTTCTACCCACCCCCCACCCCTCAATTTTCAGTCTGGCTGATAGAAGCTTCCGCCGCTTGAGATTCTACAATCTCGATCGCTCTGACTGCACTCAAAACAAGATCAGACTGTCAGTGTTCCAGTCTTGTTTCATCTCTCCAGCAAGATATCAGACTGTGGTCTTCTCTCATCTTACTTGACTTGTCTTTCTCTACCCCGATGCTCGTCCTTTCACTACCATCCCACGTCGCTCTATCCCTCTCCTGGGCGGACCCTCTGAGACTTGGCAAAATTGTCCCATACCCTCCTCTAGTGTTGTTCGCTCATCTCCTGGGAATGCACAGTCATAGCCATCCTCATGATAGCAGCAGCTTGTGAGCATGGCTCCTCAAGAGGCAGCTGGCAAGCAATCTTTGAAGGGATGATGAGAACTTTGCAAGGTAGAGACGAGGCCAGAAAGATGCCAAAAGATCGACTCGAGTGAGGTAGCAAGGGACGGAAACTCGCTTAACGAATGTATTGAGTTCACCGTTCAAGAGGCCAGTTCATTCTTCCCTTTGTTAGGCTGTTTGGGGGAGTTGGTTTTCTTGTTCACACCTTGATACCCTGAACCACTTGGACTCGGAGCAGCGTCTCTCTTCTCTCCTCTCCTCGGAACCTCAATTTCCATACTCTGTATCTGCTGAAGAAGCTCAGCCTCGGACGTTGCAGAATGCTTCTCTAATTTCGACATCAGGTCGTCCAGGTCTTTGGACATTGTTTGAGAAATTTCTGACGAAGAAACATCATCAGTTGTCTAGTATACGCTGACTGCGCCACAACATCTCACCCTGCTGATCTTTGTTCATCTTTGCATCAAGATCCTTGCACAGGCTCTGAGTTGAGGGCGAGCAAACAAGGAGGTTTTACCTTGAGAGAGCTAGCCGCCATCTGAAGCATCTGAGCACGCCTCTGCTCGATTTCGCTATTGACATTGAGATGTTAGCAAGATGAACATCAAAAGAAAGAAAGTATCCACATGTCTAAATTCTTGTGCATCTCTTGGATTTCTTTCAGCCTCTGTCTGCACCGACATCTCAATCCCCGCAGCGTTACATGCTTACATGCAACAAGAGGTGACCTCATCTGTTCATTCTTCAGCTTGAGAGCTTCATACTCCTGCATGGATCATTCAGCCGCGCATGCTCTCTCCCATTGTCGTCTCACCTTCTGCCCATAACCCCAGAACTCCTTCCATACTATCGACGCCAGTCGCAAGTTGTCTCGCAGCCCCATTCCTCCTTCCCCTCCCTCCTCCAGCCCTCACCTGCCACTTATGTACGCATAGCACTTCCCCGGCGCGGGCTCGCTGCGGAAAGGTGCAGCGACTGCATAATGCTGGGGTTTAGGCGCATCAGCACCAGGCCGCATGCTGCTGGCTTGTGGAGCAGCTCACTTCCTCACTCCTCTGGTCTCTTCCTCTCCTCGAGCCCTCGCGCTGCTCATTGTGCTGTGCGATGCTCCTCGACCCCTGCCTCCGTGCTCTTTGCTCCAAGGCGAACGCTCTCAACCGCCGCACAGGAGGACGAGCCTCTCATCCTGGAACGCAGAACCTTGAAGAACGGATCCTACGCCACTGTCGTTACACTCTCTCGCCCAGATAAGCTCAATGCTCTGGACCTCAACATGTTTCGTGCAATCGCCAAGGCCGCCGAAGATGTAGCAAAAGATAGAGAAACGCGAGTCGTGGTATTGAGAGGTGCTGGTCGGGCATTTTGCTCTGGTTTGGACGTCAAGTCTATCATCACAAATCCTCTAAAGGTAATTTTGAAGTGTTCAGTCAAAGCTTAATTACTTCTAGTCTGTAGAATCCATCCGAAAGCTAATGCAGCGCCCTGAAGGCAAACTGTCCAACCTGGCACAAGTATCACCTGCCCCTTCATCTCCTGACCATCGAATCACTTTGTTTTCTTGATGGCAGGATGTTGGATACTTATGGAGACAAGTTCCTGCACCTGTCATTGCTGTGATACGAGGATAAGCGTGTATTTCGTTTAGCTGAAGTTTACACAGGTAACTCATGGAGTATGTTTCGGGGGCGGGTTCCAGATAGCTCTTGGAGCTGATTTCAGGTCGGATGCAGCATTTTTCTCTCCTACCATCAAATTTTAAGGGGGAATTTGCAGATTTTCTGACAAGAGCTGCAAATTCAGCATCATGGAGGGAAAATGGGGGTTGGTGCCTGACATGTCAGCCACAATCACCTTGAGAGAGCTGGTAGTAAATTGGTTGAACGCACATGTCCATGTCATCACAAGGATCTTTAGGTGCCCATTGATGTGGCAAAGGAACTCACGATGACAGCAAGGATTTTTGACGCACAAGAGGCAAAGGTAGGAAACATGATTTGTGGGAAGTTTTGATGGACACGTTTCATGACCTAAATGTCATCAGTCTTTGGGTTTGGTTACCAAGGTCTCGACGTTTGTGTGTTTGATTGTGTTGCTGATTAGATTTTGCAGCTCTGTGATGATCCATTCGAGGAAGCAATGGCCTTCTGCGAAACTCTTTCGAATCAATCGCCAGATGCTGTGGCAGGTCGTCGTGTGAATGAGGAGGTCGAGGAAGCTTGCATGACGGCAGAGCTTGCCAGGTGCCAAACAACTCTTCAACAGGACATACGTGGATACGAGCGAGGAGGAGGTTGAGATTGAAGACGAGCGAACTGCGGTTGTTGATTATGTGATAATTTTCAGGCGTTGAAAATTGAGTCGGAGCTTCAGCATGAACTTCTACGAGGATGGAACGTCTTGTCATCAGTGGCCAAGGTGCGTATTCTCCCACAACTCCTGTTCGCTTTTCAGTCTGATCGCTCACAAGCAGGGAGTTGGTCTTCCAAGCGTTGTGACTCCTGGTCATTCTAAACGATCAGACTTTTGGCACAAAGAAGCTTGAATGATCGCCCACATTCAATGCAAGAGTTTGCATAGTATGATTCTGTCTCACTCACAAATATTGGCCCATGTTTCTTCCAATATGCACAGAAAAATTGAGTGAGTCTGCGCAAGGTGCGAGGTCCGTTTACTGAAACAGTGTTCTGCTACAAGTCGTCAAGGATGACGGGTTATTGCTGCTCATCTGAAGAGTCTTCAACCTTCTTGTTAAACAAGTACTGCAGAAGCAATGTCATTCAAATCAAAGCCAAGACAACGAGTGTACCTTGGCTGTCAACGGCGTCAGAGCAACAGTGGGAGGAAACCGAATGGGTGAAGCAGCCTTGTGCGCTGCATAGGCAATAGCAACAGTCCCAGCAGTCTCCGTGTTTCCATTGGCTGTGATTCCAACCTTGGACAATAAAGCGGCCACATCAACCCCGTTGTCGACCAAAACCTGAAAACAGTCATCCAATTCAACAGGCAACAAAACAAAATGCTTACATAGCAAATTCCAAAAGAGACAAGTGAAAGAGAAATGGATGTCAGCAAGTATGCAGAACCATATTTTGCCAAGAGCTGCTTTGCGTCTGGCCCTTCCTTGTTCTTGTTGCTTTCCAAAAGTCAGTTTTCATATCACAACACGATGATATCTCACGTTAGTGCAGTGAAGAGACCTGCTTCCAGGCCCCACTTCTTTGTCACCTCTTCAACATTTTTGACTTTTGATTTTTCCTCTCCCATAGTGTCCACCATGCGAAGTGCTGGGGACCTGTTCCGAAATGACATGCCATTGCTACCAGCACTCCTTGATGGTAATGTAGGAACTGCAGGAAACGCAAAGGCGTTGGCCTGCATGGGGCAGGCAGCAAGGCACAGCACCATAGCTAGAGGAATTGCCACCATTGTCCGCCCAGAGACAGCCCAGGATGAGGAAGGGGAGGAGGACAAGAAGCCCGCAAACTCCATGACAGCGCGCACCATAAACAGCAGAATGGGGGCTGGTGGATAGGACGGTCCTAGTAGTCCTATTCCTAAGACCAGTTTTCTTATGATGATATTATTCTCTAGAAAGCTTCTAGAACCCTGCTAGGACCGATTGGATCAAGCAAGGTTGTTTTATGTGACGACTGTGAATTAGGGGGGTGGTTGGAAGGAAGCAAGAATGGTCAAGAGGGGGGTCCGGACATTGCGGAAAAAGGATGTGGAGGGGGTGGGGTGAAAGGCCGGGGCCCCCGCCACTCAGCCGTACCGGCCGGGCCCGGCCCGGGCCACCGCGCGGGCCAGGGCGGCGCCGGGCCCGGCCCACTGGGCCACCGCGCGGGCCAGGGCGGCGCCCGGGGCCCGGTGAGGGGAGGGGGGTGGTGGGGGGAGGTCTCAGATCTCACATTTAAGACTCCGAATCACTGTTCCTTACGCCAGTGCTAGGCCTTTCTCCGCAGATATTAACAACGGTCAACACTACTGGATGGACGAACAGGTAGTAGGGCAATTTT
>NW_005434647.1:467445-519444 GCF_000315625.1 Guillardia theta CCMP2712 | reverse complement strand
GGCGCGGCGGCGGCCGGGCCGGGACGGGCGGGGGTGGGGGGGGACCCGAGGCCCGCGCCATCGAGTACCCGGTACCGGGCACCGTCGGCCCGGCCCGGGCCTGCCTCGGACTGACTGTCACCGGGTGACCGTCGGCGGCGGCCCAACCGTGGCCCGGAAGTTTACTCAAAGTTAAGTAAAGACTGAGTCACCGGCTGTACCAGGACACTGATCATCGGATCCGATCGGATCAGGAGCCTGCCAGTCCACGGTCCGAACTCGGAATGACTCACTGTCAGTCAGTGAGGCCTTGACCCTCAGACTGCGGCCGCACGCACAGGCCAAACGGCGCCGGCCGAGTCGGAGAAGAGAAAAGAAAGCCCGGCCTGAGACCGCCGCCGTGATACCTTCACTTAGTAACCGGCCGGGCGTGCGCACATTGCAGGACAATTCCCCCGGCGCGCCATGCCGCCGGGCGGCCCCGGCCACCGTGGGCCAGCAATGTCGCTGTGCGGCGGGACGAACAGTGAGATCCAGTGGACCGGACTGCTGCTGTCGTTTCCTTGTTGCGGCCAAGCGATCCGCCAGCCACCACAGAAAGCGCAACGCATCACTGATCCTGCACTGCACCACTGGGTTCGAAATTGAACTTCAGGCTTAACTTTGAGTAAACGAAGTTGGTAGGTTGAACCGAGTATTTACTGGTTTTTAACTTAACTTTGAGTGAATGAGTATTTTACCGTGGTAGCAGCACTCACAAGGATTCAAAAACGAGATACTGGCTTATAAAATTGTACTCTAGTACCTGGTCGAATCTTTTAGAGAATTCACTTTACTTCGGGCTGTCAGCAGTTCAGTACCCCTTCTTTCAACCGTCATATGTCTCTATCAGTGAGTACCGCGACCCCACTCTGGGAGGGGCTCGGGGGGGGTCATCACAAAGATTTCACGTAAAACTATTTAAGTATACTAAACATTTTTAAACTGCAAAGCCTTCAGCCTGTGAGCCCGGCTACTCTCATCACTCGGCCTGCCCGACGGGTGGGGGGTAGTTGGCCACCCTGGTAGTCACAGGTTACAGTACCCGGTCCTGTATTGTAAAAGGCTAGGCCCTGTATGGTAACAGCTGGGGGTAGGGTTAGTAAACTTGGGGCTCTGATTGCGTGATCGCCAGGGTCCCTGAGGGGTAGTTGCTATGACCAATGACCGGTACTCCGGAAGTAGCACCCTCGTTGCCAGGTCGTGTCTGTACCGTACAGTGCCTTTGGGAGAATAGGTAGGGCCATAGAGGACTGCCGCGCTACTGGTACCCCCTGGTGTAGTAGTGCTGATACCACCAGACTCATCAGAGCCTGCGGGTTGGGGACCCTGGGAAGGGTCCATCCATCGAGCCCTTTCGGTTGTAGGTCATGGAGTAGGAGGGGTGGGTCCGGATTTCCTGGTGGGGGTACAGTGCGTTAAAAAACTTATACAAGCAATAACTTCCATGTCAGTAATAGTCGATGCAGCCAGGGAAACGCGAGAGAGCAGCAACAGTCACGTCAAGTCCTGGAGGAGCCAGAGCAAACCTAGCGTTGGAGTTTAAGCGCAAGTATCCTGTGGCATAGCAGAAGCAGGCGCAGAAGAAGACAAACCGGCTCAGAGGCAGGAGCAGGAGAATGGGAAGAACAATGGGGAAGTTGACCAAGAGCCAGGGAAGCTACCATGCAAAGGAGCACGAATAGGAGCAGGAGCAAGAAGAGGTTGACGCCCAAACGACAAATCAGTCGGGAAGGAAGAGATCCATAGGAAGTAAAAGAAGACACTGAAGGACTCAGAAAGCACTTGTATCAAGCTTATTTGGCCAGGAAGAACATCAAACAAATCAGATTACCATTGCAGCATGAACAGCTTTCGGATTTTCAATACCATTGAGGGCGTCGAGGATTTTGATTCCTCTGCTGCTTTTCACATGTAGCTTTGCAAGGTCTAATTCATGAGATTTCATACCCCACCATTGCTCGTAAATCATATCGATTGGTTTTCATAATTTGCGAAGCAACGGATACGAGTCTTTCAAGATGCCCTCCGTCTTCTATGGAAAGCGAATGAGTACCAATGCGGTCAGCAACGCAGAGGGCGGTGACAAGGAGGACGACAAGAGCGCAGACCGTCCAAGGCGAATGACATGGACAGCACCGAGAGGGGTGATGTCTCGATTGAGCACTCCTTTCTTCCCTTCAAACTCAGCCGCCAGCGCCGCGAATGGGTCCAACAGCAGTGATGACACTGTCCAGGTCCTCTCACCTAGAAACCATGACTTGCTTGTCAAAGAGAATTCGTTTCAAGATCCAAACTTACCGGCGAACGATCCTTTCGTTGAGACGGTACAAGACGATGAACTCCAAGTTGAGTCTGAAGACTTGGATTTCGAGCTGCAAAGAGACTCCAAGAAGTTAGAAAGAAACAGGGAGCGCAGGGACAGCATGATGAAACTTCATTCGGAAGTCCAGGAGAAGCTGAAGGCTCTTGGGGTCAGTCGTCGAGGGTCGAGACGACAAAGTCTGGGTGAGTGGAGCGCTGGGTCTGGTGCGGGAACAGCATTCGTCTCCGATTGGCGTCGGAGCAGAGACAAAGTGGAGGTCCGGATGTACTGGAGCAACTTGAACTCAGCGATCTTCGGATTCACTGGAGCCATATTTGCCTGCGCCCAGAATGAGTTGATCATTCGAGGAACTGATCCGCAGCACGTGTTTGTCAACACTCTCAAGGCTATCAACACCATTCTTACATGTATAGCGATAGGTGAGACACTCTCTTCCAAGGGTATTCTCCTGTGATTCTCTGACCTCGTTGTTGTGCAGGCTTTCTGTATCGACGATTTTGGCTCGATGAGCTCTTCAGTCGCATTTTGAGACATCTTCGAATCCTTCACGAGCTGGACATCCATGTGCCCCCTAGCTGCATCCTCCAGGACGCCTCCTTCTGGGCAGAAACGCTCTTTATTCTTTTTCACATCCCTCCCTTTGTGACGTTTGAGATCCCCATGATGAACTGGAACAACTTCCTTGTGTACCGGGCAGAGACGCTGGGAGCAGCGATCAACGTGTTGAGAGTGTTCCTCTTCTGGGGTTGCTTTCGAGAATGGGTGCTCGGCAAACTCCCACGAAGACACACAGTCGCGAGTTTCACAAGAATCCAACTGAACTCAGCCTTCACCATCAAACTGCTGCTTAACGGCAGATACGCGGTTCACTTCATTGCGATCCTCTGGCTCATTCTCTTGCTCATCAGCGGGTACTGGTTCAGAGCTGTGGAGCTGACAGCCTGTCAGTTTGGAACCAGCAAGAACCCCAACTGCGGCAACGACAACGCCAAGAGGTGGATCATCGACTTCGGAGCAGGCTCCCTGAGCGGGCAACCGAACTACTTCACGAAGGTGAACGACCCCTACCTCCAGAACGCCCTCTGGTCCATGTTCCAAGCCTCCACCACCGTTGGCTTCGGAGACATCACCTCCACCACTCACGCTGGAAGGATAGTGGCGGCCATGACGTCGGTGATCGGGCTGGTGATGGTGGCGATGCTGACCTCCTCTCTCATGCATCGCCTGCAGTTCTCAGCTGAAGAAGAGTCGGCCATGCTCATGGTCGCCCGCGAAAAGGCCTGGAAGAACTTGTCGAAACACTCCGCTACTTTCCTCAAGGCTTGGTTGATGGCAAGGAAAGGGATCGCCAAGAAAAACAAGAAAGATTCTTTGTTTCAGCTCAAACAGATCTTCAAAACAACAAAGAATGCAGCCAATGTTCACACAGAAGACTGCATGGCAGAGAAATCAAAGCTAGACCTCATCGTAGCTAAGACCAAACGACTGTGTGAGATATCTGATGTATTGAAGTGCCGGATCTTTCCTCTTGAATGCAATCGACCTCAGTGCCAAGAAGAGATTGAAGAGCTCTTGATGGAGACTGAAGCCAAGACGCAAACCAAACCGCAACACCACCGACTTAGAAGGAGATCCTCGGCCGTGCAGATGCAGCGAAAACTTTCAAGTCTGATAGCAATCATGAAAGATTTCATGCCTGCGAAACATGACTGGAAGAAGAATCGCAAATTGGTGGACGACTTGTTACGTCGCAATCGGATGCTTGCAGCTCTTTTTGGCATGCTCGGCACTCTCTTTGCAATCGTAGAGAACGAGTTGGTCTTTGCCGGGCTGGAGCCTCACACGCCCGCCATGGACGTGATGAAGGGGCTGAGCTCTCTATCGACGGTGGGGTGCTTGGTGAGAGGCTGGTTGTGCTCATGTGTTGCTGCTGACTGGTAGCAGGTGTTCATCTACCGCATCTACTGGACTCAAGTCCTCATCAGGCGACTCGTCAAGCACCTTCATCACGGAGCTCACTTCGACTACATCATCAGCGTCTCCCACGTGCTCGACGATCCTCTGCTGTGGGTTGAAATGATCGTCGTCGGCCTCCACCTGCCGCCTTTCACGACGTTTGAGCTGGGAAGCAATACGATGGGCAATTACGTGCTCTACCAGGCAGAGACTGTCTTCTGCTCATGGAACATCATTCGGGTTTACTTGTTGTGGCGGGTGATCGCGGACTGGATGGTGAGTGACATCCCGAGCAAGCACTCGATCGGCTCCTTCACGGGCGTCAAGTTTGACACCTCCTTCGTGCTCAAGCGCATGCTCAACAGCTGGAGTGCCATCTACTACCTCGCGTTCCTGTGGACCTTCGTGGTCTTTGTCGGGGGGTATCTGTTTCGCAATGCAGAAGCGACCGCGTGTCTTTTCCCCAACGTGAAGAACGTAAGGTGTGAGAGCGAGACGGCCAAGGTCTGGTCGATCAACGGCGACGAGTACTACAAGTTCAACGACATGTACTTCCTCAACGCCTGCTGGTTCATCTTCACCACCATCACCCCGGGAGCTGGGAACGGCACCATAGCGACCACTCACTTCGGCAGATGCGTCGCTGCCATCGCCATGCTCTTCGGCATCTTGCTGACGTCGATCGCAGCCGCGGCCCTGGGGAATCTGATCACCTTCTCCTCTTCCGAGCATACAGCTCTGGGAGTGCTGGGGCGCGAGACGGCGCGGGTGAGGTTGCATCAGTGCGCTGTCAACATCATCTCCTTGTGGTGGAGGAGGAAGCGAAAGGCGAAGCTCAGCAGGATGCAGAGAGGGTTCGACTTTCATGCGCTGCGCAAGGAGTTTGTCTCGTCCAAGGAGCAAGTCAAGAGAGACGTCGAAGACTTCGGCAGCCGCTCGGAGAAGATTGATGCGGTCGCGAACCGAGTGAAGCACCTTGACGCGTCTCTGAGCAAGATCGCTGGTTCCCTGCTGTTGAGGGCCAAGGAGGACAAGGAGGAGGGAGCAGGAGGAAGGTCTAGTGAGACGCCTGCTGCTGCTGCCGTGTTGTCGCTTATCAAGTGAGTGCGAGAGAGCGGCGGGAGTTGGAACAAGTCTTACTCGACTTCAGGTCTACGGAGTCGAGCGGGTCTGGCAAGGGCCTGAAGAGAAAAGGTCTGCTAGTGTTACTAATAACCAAGAGGTTTTGACGCTTATGGCAGTTTCTTTCTTACATGATGAAGACACTGAGAAATGACGCTGACTGCTAATAATGTTGTTTGTACATTTGCTTGAGCTCGCTTGTACATTTCCTTTGGTTACCAATGCTGAAATAGATATAAATGAAATTCGTTGAACAAGCATTTGACATGATGAGGTTTTATTTGTCTGAATCGACAAGCAATTCCTTCACTTCAGCATGCAAATTTGAAGCATCTGCTGCGCAGTGCTACTGATGTGACAGCGTTGGAGCTTGCATCTGCAGCAAACTCTTCATTTCCTCGAATCTTGGCATCACAACTCAACCTGAGCCTCATGAGTGTTTGGATTGCCCACCGTGAAGAGAAGCTGCGACAACCAACTGCCAAGGGGTCAGATCGAAGAGTAAAAACAATAGAGTTGGGGGAAAGGAGGAGGAGGAGGAGGAGGAGGAGGAGGAGGAGGAGGAGGAGGAGGAGGAGGAGGAAAAGGGGGGAGAGTGTGTGGGGGGGGGGGGGGCAAAAAAAAATGAATGGACAGGTTGATGGGGAGTAAAGGAAGAGACAGGGAGGGAGAAGCAAAAGGAGAGGGAGACGTCATATCATGAGAGTGTGAGAGCAGGTCACCGGCGCGTGCTGTTGTCGTCGCGAAGGCAGTTGGTGAAGGCTGGATCTTTGAGTTGCTCTGGCATAGCGCAATGACTCTCACGCTCACGTCCCCCCATGTCAAACCT
This sequence comes from Guillardia theta CCMP2712, assembly GCF_000315625.1. NCBI lineage: Eukaryota > Cryptophyceae > Pyrenomonadales > Geminigeraceae > Guillardia > Guillardia theta. The sequence continues at coordinate 513,193 of NW_005434647.1, read as the reverse complement.
GGCAGGCATGTGCGCAGCGCGTCTCGTGCCCTCATGTTCTCTGAAAGTCTGACAAGTTTTCTCAGCTCTGATGGGAGAAGTCAAGTCGCAACCTCAAGTAGCATCGGATGATGTGCTTGAGGAGGCGAACAGAAGGATCCTTGGTGAGCCCGTTCACCATGCTCGACAGCACGTTTGCAACGGCGAAGAAACGCTGAGAGAATGTTACGCAACACAAGCAAGGGGAAACGAGAAAGAGGATGGACGGAGCATTACGAATGGAAAGAATTGAAATCAACTTGTTTGCCCAAAGGAGGGGAGGGACGCAAGGTGAAGAAGGGAGAGGGAGGAAGCAATACCTCAGCAGTAGCACAAATGTACTGCAGCCCCATGTCGTCGAGAAGAATCTTCTGCACGATGAAAGTTGCAACCGTCTTAGAGAGCTCACTGCCCGTCTGAGCGAGAGTGAGGCCGATGGAGCAGAAGAAGCTAACCCCCTCCTCTCACCTCCATGATGCGAAGGCAGAGCGGAATGATCTCAGTCGTCAGCAAGAAGTTGATCACATCGGAGTCGTCCATCTTCACCAGCGCTCCGATCACCCCGAGACTGCGTCCCATCAGTCACCCTCCGGTCTCGTCGAACCTCCGCCCTCGCCAACCTCGTCAGCCTGAGGTACTCGAACGGGCGAGTCTTGGAGACCGTGTTGAGGAAGGGGTACAAGAAGAGCGGGATGTGAGCTTTCAGGAAGAGAGTCCGCGTCTCTTGGTGTGATGCCACACACTGAAAGACAGGTCAACTCGTCTCCAGCCCCGTCATGGAGGGAACGACCTGAAGCAGGGCGAGAGCGTTACAGACTCGGTTCGAAGCATGTGCGGTAAGTTGGGGAGGGGTGAGCAAGGGGTAGATGCAGACGATCTCCTGCAGCAGAGTCGCTGTCGTTCCTGCCCAGCACGTGAGACCAGCACAGCAGGTGTGGGGTTCCTACCGAAAGAATGCCAGAGAATGGGAGCAAGGTCAGGGAAAGCTTCTCTCTTCTTGGAGAGCTCTAGCAGCGCCTGAGGATGGGATCAGAATCTTCACCCCGTACCCTCATGCTGAAACAAACCGCTTCCCTCGTCTCCTCCCTCGACAGATCAGCAACCAACTGGAACAGCTTCTCCTTATCCTGAACTTGATCTCCCGGCCCGTCCTGTCCCCCGTTGGAGACAATGGGAACTTGCATCGCTGGCTGTGTGGCGGCAAATCCTCCTTGTCTCAATGGCGGGTTCGAACGTTTGGAGAAGACTGCACTTGCTCTGCCTCTTGTTTCAGCACCGCCAACAACACCTTGAGATTCATGCAGGGGGTCAGACAAGTTCCTGGTGGCAGAGAGGAATATTAGGATTTACCTACGAGGACAAGGACCAGGCAGATACGAGCTGACCCGCCCACAGCACCAAACGATCGCGCAAGTATTACTGATAATGCCACTGTCCGCGGTCCGCGCGTTACCTAAGTGAGAGACACGTTACCACCGAGGTGGTTTGAAGCGCTTACATTTGCACTGTTCAGGCACTGCCGTCATGCAGGAAATTTCTGCACCTCTCGTCCGACATTCTCTAGTTAATCTCTCGATTTTTCTACTAGCCGATACGTTTCTTGATCTCCTCCTGATTGCCCCTACCACATCTCAATATGTTCCCTTTCCCAGCTCCTGGTTCTGGCACCTGCAGCTGATTCCTTTCCTCATATTCTCTTTCCTCATTGCATTTCTCTCTTCATCTTCATCTTCTTCCTTGGGTAGATATCAACCTCTCCTCCGAAACTTTTCAACAATTTCGCAGCCCCCTCTTCCCTCCCTCCCTCCCTCCCTCCCTCCCTCCCTGCGCCGCTCCTCTTCTGCATGCCCTTCCCAGCCTGGACCACCCCACCCCCTTACTTTCTTCAACTTCCTTCACTACCCCACCCCACTCTTTTCCTAACTCACGATTACCCTGTGCCTCTATCTCTTGTTGCTGCCCTGCGCGATTCCTACCCACCTCTTACTACCCACCCTGCTCGATTTTCAAAATCAATTCTCTTCTTTGGATGACTACTTCCCTACTTGCCTCTGTTTTACTATTACAACACTATATAAATAATCGCTGTATGATATCATCTTCAACCTTTATTGAACCCCCACCCACTTTCCAAGTATATACCACCCTTGAGGTACCACCTTGGCCCCCACCTCCAGGGTTTACGCAATGTCGGGCAGAGCGACTAGGCGCTTCTCGCTCATGGCAGCAAGACACGATGCAAGAAGCAGATTGCTCTCCTGCTCCTGATAGCCCTTGTATCATCATCGGCTCCTCCTCTCTCGTTGCCGCGCTCTCTTCTCCCGACCTGCTCTCTTCTCCCCCTGCTATCCTGAATCCACTACTATCCCTCTTGAGCAGAGCAGACGCCTGGCATGTCGCAGTCGGCGGGAGCTCAGGAACTTCCTTCCCATGGTCAAACTTTCTCTTGCTGTTGGCTCATTGTTTGACCTCTATCTCCTCAGGTGGCGTCCCTCTCTCGTTGGACGGCTCCTTCTTCATTGACAAAGGCCTCTTCGTGGTGGTGGGCCTGGTACCGGTAGGGAGCACCTTGACACTGATTGAGCTTGTTTCAAGTTTCTTCAGGTCATCCTGGCAAAGCTCTTGGACATTCGGTATGTAGGCTTCAAGAATTCCACCCAGATCAAACTCCCCTTGTACGATTATATCGATGTGGGGAAGAAAGAAGAGGAGATGTTCGAACCATCGTGGTTGGCCACAAACCAGGTCAAATTCCTGAGCCACAATGTCTGGTGTCACTACTTACAGCAATGGTATGCTCCTTCTGCAAAGAGGAGGCTCGACTGTCTTCTCAATGCCATTGCTCAGAACGCATACGATGTCGTCATGGTTCAGGAACTTTTCCTCTTGAGGGTTGGCCCTTTCGCCATTACACGAAACCTCGAGTATTTTGTCGCTCGGATGCGAATGATGGGATACACTCTGGGAGCAGATCCTCGATCATCTCTTCCTTTCTGCGGTCAGAACAGCGGTTTGTGCACCTTCTCCAGAGTCGACGTCGTGGGGAAAACAGATTCACAAACCTTCCTGAAAACAGCGGAAAGGATTTGCGTCAAGGGGTTCGTCAGAACGGATGTGAAGCTGTCCAATGACAGAATCTTGACCATTGTCAACACTCACATGGATTCCAAGTCTAAGAAAATGCGGCTTACGACCTCTCAGGTGCTGCCTATCACGCTGCAACGAATGTTCACTTCGTCGCCAGGCTTTCCAAATCAAAGAGCAGGTGTTGGATAGACTTTACCGCAGCGAAGAAAGCAAAGATCCTGCGGTCGTGATTGCCGGCGACTTCAACGTCTGCAGCCGCAAGACTCAGGTCCTTGTCTTGACCCTGTTCCATGTCTGAGCTTCTGGGCGACACGCAGGACCACGGGGAGGGCTATGCAGACCTCCAAAAGATCTTCATGCCGCTCATCGACATCTATGGCCCGTCGCTCAGCGGTGGCGAGTCGAAGGCGACTCGACGAGCAACACGCAAGCTGCTGGGATGGTGTGTGTGCCTGCAAGCTCCCTCTCTGATGGTGGGCTTGACAAGGAGACAGGAGGAAGGTGAAGGCTGCGAGCGCGATAGATCACGCTTTTGTGTCTGGTGTGGACCTGGTAGACGCAAAGGTGGGAGGTCCTGTACATTCATTCGCACTAAGACTGACATATCTGTCTGCGTTCAGGTTGTCGATCTGAGATGTCAAGATGGTACGGTAGTAAGTGACCACCTTGGGCTCGAGTTTGTGCTGCAGCTAGTGTAGATGATTACATTCAACAAGGTACGCCCATTCCAAGTCTGATTGCCACCCTTTGACAAGCACGATTCTCGCTCGGCTAGCTCTGGCTAGTGAGAGCAAGTTACCCTCTCTTGTTCCCTCTCCTTCGCAGCTTCTCTCCCAAATGAAATCTCCACAATCAGTCAACGCGGTTGAGCCACCAGAAAGGATCTCGTTTGCACCTGAAGGCAAAAGTCAGGTCAAGGTCGAGATGCTCCGCAAGGTCGCGCACTTCTCCTCGAAGCGCTTCATCCAGGCATCGAAGTACTGCAGGAGAAATTGCCCTTGCTGGTGCATGATCTCAAAGCTCGTAAGATAGTTCCAAAGATCCTTCGCCACCTGAGAAACACGTGAGGAGAGCTCGAGCACCTTCATGCATGCATTCATCAGACCGATTTGCCAAAATCTACAAGTTCAGTTCCAGGAAGAGACGCCTGCTGTTGTGCTATCAAATCCAAGCTCTCGATGGAGACCCCTAGTCTGCGAGCGTGACAGGTGACAGTCAGAGCAACAAACGATGATCCAACGACCTCCGTGTCGTACCTTGCTGCTGTCGGAGCTCCCTCGTCTGGCGGCCATCTCACGCGAAACACTCCACTTGGACACTCGTTGGTAAGAGCGCCAATGAAATGCCATTTCTCGAAAGGAGGCCCCGTGATGTAGCAGCTCAACCCCATCCCCGCGACCGTCAGAGGTTGAGTCAAGAAGACCACCACGTCCCTGCCATCCGAGTGAGCTTCCAGCGATGATCACATCTTCACAACACCTGATCTGCTGGCTGTTGTCGATGTCGATGCTCCATTTCGCAGGTTCGATTTGTTGAAAGCTGTCGCTGTACTGTGGCGGTCTGCCTGGAACTAGATATCCGAACGCGTTGGCGACCAATGGCGTCTGTGAAGCAGGCGGAGGAGCGAACTGCATGCGATGTACCTAAGAATTGACGAGTGAGAAGTATCACATGGCTTGAAGCAACTTTGCAACTCTCCGATGCCACGAGCTCCAACATGTCGATTACATTCTTGTACCTTCACCTATCCTGCTCAATTTCGCTGCTCTTCTATTCTTGACCTTCACACTCTCCACCATGCTCAACAGCTCCTTATGTTGGATCCCCTCTTCATATCTACTTCCCTTCCTCGATCCCTCCTCCTCTCTCCCGCCCTCGCCCTCGCCATTGCTCGCTCTCCTCGCCCATTGCGCCTGCATCGATCCTTCGATTCCATCCACAGTCTCCACACCCCTACCCACTTAAATTCTATCAAACATAGGGGTGACGAGACATCAATGAGGTGAGGGGGTAGGCTAGGGGGGTGGGTGGTTTTGGGGGCATGGGACTCAATGCAATGACAACCGAGGCGAAGATAAGGAGAGGAAGGGAGAAGAAGGGAGAGGAAGGGAGAAGAAGGGAGAGGGAGTGATGCAAGGACAATCTGCAGCATAGGAGGGATCCCTTAGAAGGAGGCAAGAGGGAAAGCGAAGTGAAATACAAGGGAAGGGGATCAGGATATGATGTTGCAATGAGCGACAGAGAGGACATCAGAAACATGGGAGAGTTGAAAACATGAAGGAGAAGCAGGGAGGCACAGACTCGGCTTCAGCGCTCATGCTGAGGCGCTTGTGAACCCTTAGCGGGGTGAACGTTTCTGGCCAGCCTCTGAGCACGAGGGATGAAGGTGTTGTACTATGTGCTGGCAATGTCGTGTCTGTGCATCGAGGGGTCAGGTCATGGTCATGTGAGCGATGCACATGCGGTGCCAAAGGAGTTCTGCTCTACTTGGAATCGGATCAGCTCCCATCCCGATCTTGAGTCCTATCGAGCATGGAGAGCAGGTGTTGTTGTCACTTTACGCAAGGCTAGGATTTGCCTCAAGACCTCGAGGTCTTCTGCTGAGTGTCTCAAGTATCTTGAGCATGTGAGAGGAGGTTCGGATCTTCGAGCAGAGATCGAAGCGAAGATGAGAGAGGAGCGAGCACAGGTGGCTGAGCAGGAGCGAAAGATGCAAGAGATCCAGGAAAGGAAGAGGAAAGAACGAGAACAAGCAACCCAACTCGCTCTGATCACCCGCGATGAGGATGAGGAGGAAGAGGAGGAATATCAGAGGTTGACCTTCAAGAGGAGGAGGCAGCTGCCCGAAGTTCTCACCCTCGACAACATTATGCAGTTCGCAAACGAATGTCTCAAGGATGGCGACGTCGATGAAGCCATCGAGTCGTATCACAAGCTGCTGACCGTTGACCCCACTGACTACACCTCGCTCCTGCAGCTTGCGGTGATCTACGAGGACATCCGGCACAACGTCGTCGTGGCTGAAGAATTTCTCGACCGTGCCACCGAGTCTGAGCCGGACAGACCGGAGGCCTGGAAGCGGTTGGGCTGGTTGAATGTGCAGCGACGGTCGGAGACGAATGTGTATGGAGCATACGACGAGAGTCTGGTGGAGAGAAGGGACGAGGCCTGCGTTGACTGCTTCTCCCGTGCGGTGAACCTTGCTCCTGCAGACCCTGAAGCGCTCATGGGCTACGGCAGCGCCTTGTGCTTCGTCAAGAAGGATATCAATGGTGCACAGGAAGTGTATTCACGAGCCGTGCAGTCCAACCCGAACAACAGAGAGGCGGCCATCTGCTTCGCGAGGTTCCTGGAGGATGCGAAACAAGACTATGGAGGAGCCAATATTCTCTACCGACGCGCATTGCAGCTCGCTCCCGGAGACAACGGCTGCCTGTTCGACTACGCCATCTTCCTGAGAGACAGGAGGGATGACAGCGCTTCTGCCCTCAAGATCTTGAAGAGGCTGATGATCCGTGAGCCCGAGTGCAGCAAGTATCTCAAGGGGGCCGCGGAGACCTACGTCATGGACGGGAATTTGGAGGAAGCAGAGGCCGTCTATGTCACTTCACTTCGAGCCAACCCCAACAACGCGGAAATCCTCTACGAGTACGGAAAGTTTGTGCAGGACTGCAAGAATGACAGCAACACGTCGAAGAACTACTTCGTCGCCGCCATCAGTGTCGATCCCTCGCACAGCTCAGCCCTGTACGAGCTGGGTGTGAAGATGCAGGACGAGGACTGGGAGACAGCGGAGAACCTCTTTGGGAGAGCCGTTACCGCCGACCCTGAGAACTCGCATGCTACCAACGCCCTTGCCAGGATCTTCCTCGAGCGGAGGAAGGACGCGAGGATGGCAGAGAAGTACTACAACCGCGCAGCCGACGGCTTCCCCTTCCTCCCGGAGTTTCAGTTCGAGTTTGCGTGTTTTCTGGAGAACGTGAGGAGCGATCTGGTGGGAGCAGAGGTGATGTACCTCCGAACCCTCCAGCTCGACCCGGTCCACGTGAAGGCCCTGATGCACCTGGGAAACATCCAGTGGCTGTATCGGAACGACACTGAGGAGGCAGAGGAATACTACAGGAAGGCGCTGGCGCTGGAGCCTCAAAACCCTGGTGTTCTGAACAACCTGGGGCTGGTGCTGCACCACAAGGCGCTGAGAGAGCATGCCAACATCACCAAGGAGACGTACCATCAGGTGAAGCAGACGTGCGAAGGCTTGTGCCAAGAAGCCGAGAAGAACTTCAAGCTCGCAGTCAGCCTTGAGCCCAACCACGTGGCCAGCCTGACAAGCTACGGCTTCTTTCTCGCGCAAGTGTGGGGCAACGACACTGAGGCAGAGGAGATGCTGGGGCGAGCCCTCACCCTGCAGCCTCACAGTGTGGACACCATGAGCAACTTGGCGGTAGTTCACTGCAGCAACGGGCTCCTGAGGAAGGCCGAGGAGATCCTTCTGCAGGCCATCTCCCTCGCTCCCTCCCACACCGCCAGCGACAAGAACCTTCGCTTCGTCCGTCGCCTCATCGACAAGCAGAGGATCCACCAGCTCACCCAGCGCCACCGCTTGCAGTACCCCATGGCGCAGTACCCCGTGGCCGATGGGCGGACTAACCCGGTCCCCAACGTCCCTCTCCCGCAGACGCCGCAGCCTCAAGCTACTCCTTTCGTGCCATCGCCCGGCATCCTTCAGCCTGGTGCAGCAGCCCCTGGCAAGTCCCAGCAGTCATGGCAGCTCGCAGATGACGTGGCCATGGCGAAGGCGCGGGTGCTCAACGAGTCGAGAAGAGTGACCGACTTCCCTGGGAGGTCGTGGAATGTGAAGCAGGAGTACGAAGATCTCACGAGGTCAAGCATGAGGCAGGACAAGAGACGGGAGGAAGAGGCCCAGGGGGTCTCGGAAGAGGACCTGTAAAGTTCCTCTCCAGCTTCCTCTGGGCTCACACACCTTGACGTTGCTCGTCACGTTCATTCTAAAAGTTTCAACCTCAGCTCTCCAGCTGCTGGAGTCTCACTTGTCCGCCTCATCCAGCTGCAAGTTCAGCTGCTTCAATTTCTCCTCCAGCTCATTCTTTCGCTTCGTCAGCTCAGACTGTCCATCAAGTCAGCAATGCCTTCAGTCCCTTCCTCCCTCTCCCTCCTCCCTCCCTTTACCACCTCGCTCCAACCTTTCCCTTACCCTTCCCCCTCAATCCTCCTCTCTCCCTCGCTCTCACCTTGCGACTCTCTCCGCTCAAGTTCGGCCACCCACTGAAGGTCCCGTTGTACGAGACGTCGCCGCTCATGGAGGGGTCGCAGAAGTAGGGGCTCACTTCAGCTGGAAGCCGAGCTGCGGAGCTCACTCTAGCCTCCTGCATCAGGCACATGTCCGCAATCACTAGCGCCGCCATCGTCTCCACGATGGGGATCGCGCGGGGAACCACACAGGGGTCGTGGCGTCCCTTGGCCTCCAACACAGTGGAAGATCCAGTGAAGTCAGCTGTGTTCTGAGCCTTGCCGATGGTCGCCGGCGGCTTGAACGCCATCCGGAAGACGATAGGCATGCCGTTGCTGATCCCTCCCTGGATCCCTCCAGAGTAGTTCGTCTCCGTCACCATCTTGCCTTGCGCTGCGACCAGATTTCAGACACTACTCCCCTTGATGCGTCAATTGCCCTCACTCCTCTTCCTCCCTCCCATCCCTGCCTCTGATCTCTCCCATCCCATCTCTCCCTCCCTCCCTCCCTTCTCTCCCTTGCTACCGTCGATGGAGAACATGTCATTGTGCTGCGAGCCTCGCATCCTCGCTCCTGCGAACCCGCTTCCGATCTCAAACCCCTTGGTCGCGGGGATGGACATCATCGCGTGCGCAAGAACCGCCTGAGGCCAGTCAGCAACGCAGGTGGGCAGCAGCACCGGCTGACCTCGAGTTTGTCGAAGCAAGGCTCGCCCAGTCCGATCGGCACGTTGCGGATAACGCAGCTCACAACTCCCCCGACTGAATCCTCATCAGCTCGCGCCGCCTGCACGTCTGTCAGCCCCACAGCCTCCCCAGCAGCTCCCCAGCACCTTGATGCACTCTGTCATCTTCTCCGCAGTCTCCAGGCAAGGGCAGCGGACCATGTGCTGGTCGACCTGCCAGGGAATCAACTCGCTCCTGCTCGCGCTCCCTGCGCTTCACCTGCTCCCTAGAGATGTTGGCGAGGTCCACCTTGTCGTCGGGGAGGAAGATGTCTCCTACTCCGCTCACCCAGGAGACGATCTCGACGCCATAGCGCTCCTTGAGGAACTTCTCTGCGATCGCTCCTGCTGCTACTCGCCCAATGGTCTCACGAGCGCTCGAGCGTCCTCCTCCACTCGCAGCACGGAAGCCGTACTTCATCTGGTAGGTGAAGTCTGCGTGCGAGGGACGAGGAATCTGCCGCTGGTGTCACGAGAAGGACGGGGCAGCGGAACGAGGAGGAGGAGGACCTGGCTCATCTCCCCATAGTCGTGCGGTCGCATGTCCTTGTTCCTCACAAACATGCCGATCGGCGTCCCCAGAGTGAAGCCTTTCTCGGTTCCTGTACCGGATTCGTCAACGCCATTAAAACATGTCCTTCTGCCGCTACCTGAGAGGATCTGAACCGCATCCTCCTCGTTTCTTCCGGTGCTGATGCTTCCTGCTCCTGCCTGTCCTGGCCTCCTCCTGCTCAGCTGGACTTGGACATCGGCTTCGGAGAGCTGCATGCGAGGAGGGACGCCATCGACGATACACCCGACACCTGCACATCTAATGAGTGAACCTCCTCCTGCTTCCTCTCTTCCAGTGAGCATCACCAGCGCAGTGGCTCTCGCCGAAGGTTGTGACGCGGAAGAAAGTACCAAATGACGACATTCGAGGTCAACGAGGCACTGTTCGAGGCAAGTCAATTCAACACCCCAGACATCGTTTTGGGAAGCAGCAAGGGGCGAAACAGGCGTGTCTAATGCGATTATGCAATGGCAATGTGAAGCAAATGGAATCAAGGGAAAGAAATGCTTCAACTGATCTAGTCACTGATTCAGATCAAACGATACTCTGACTAGCAACAGCATAAGCGCAAACTCAGTTCATTACTTTTTTTCAAGCTTTTGAAGATCTTCAGGCAAGTTCTAATACAAGCAAACAGTTGGATAGCCATGTGATGGTAATCCTATCTTGACTCTAGCATGTTCCTCCTCCGTCCTCCCTCCGTCCTCTCCCCGTCCTCCTCCCTCTTGTCGCCCTCCACCGCCATGTCGCTTAAGCGTCTCTCGCACGAGGGGGGCCTCCTATTTCCACATCTTTACCCCACCCCTATATGTTCCACCCCCACCCACTGAAACCCCTGGCATTGCCTACTACCCCTACCCTCTTTCGCGGCCTCGGGAGTGCTACTTTAGAGACTTTGTAACTAAACTCATACAGGTGAGCTAAACCATCATAGTCAGTTTCAAGCCGCCGGGGCTCTGAGCTAAACCATCACGTGGCTAGGCAGCCGCCCGCTGCCAGCCGCCCGGGCCGCTGCCCGGCCCAGCCCACTGCGGCTACGGCGGGCCCGGGGCTGCGGCTTGACGTCAAATTGTGGCCCTTGAACATCACTGAGTCATGTCAGAGTCGCCAAGGTATGAATGACCAATCATGGTTTGACTTTGAAAAGGACAACTTGTGACTTTTGCGAAGTGTGGATGACATTGGCACGATGCTTGATTTTGCGATGGTAATGAATTCAGAAGCAATAAAAGAGGATGTCAAACTTCCTATGATGCAACCTCGACATCGATATCCACAAATAAGTTTTCATCCCCATGAAAGAAGAATCGTCTTTTGTTTGCGACCTTTTTTGCCTCCATTCTTGCCATCCTTGCCACTGATATCATCTTGGGAACCTGAATGGCAATTTTCGAGCTGAGAACTATTGCTTGATCCAGCAAGTGCGGCTTCCCAGGCTCTGCAAGCTGATCAGGAGCTATGTTACGGAGGATAGGTCTAATTCAACCTGTCACGAGCTTCGGCAACTCGCCTTCGTCTTTCTTCTTCTGTCACCTGCACTTACAATCAGGTGTATGACATGTACATGCACGACAATTATTCGACCTCGTCGTCTTCATCCATGTCGAAAATCAGTGAGTCGACCCCTGATTGAGACCTCCCCGTCGAAGCTGCTTGTGTGGTTGGCGTTCGTTGACCCCAGGTAGTTTTCGTTGGAGTGCTCGTATTTCTACGAATCGGAGACTCGTCCTTCATGGAGGGGCTTGTGCTGAGCTTTGCACCCCATACACCAGAACCTGATCAGTGAGATGAGTGTATACCAACGTGAACTGTTTCTAGCACTAACTTGTTTTCGGCGATGAGTTCGTCAAGGAAGGAAAAGCTGTTTCTCCCAGGGCAGGAAAATCATCGATCTACTTCATGTCAGAAAGAGGTCTCAAATTCGTAGGACTTCACCTGCATTTGGGCTTGATTCTGGCGAAAGGAAGGCCCTTCACGTACAAGTTCATTCCACTTTGGCCCTGCGCTTCCAGGGGAACCAGAAGTGATTTCACCATAGGTGGAAGCCATCTGTGAAGGAAGAGGAGGAGAATGCTCTTCAGACATGAGGAGCGCACAGAGAGCATCGTCGTCCATGTGGCCTTGCGCAGCAGCCATCGCTTCCAGCAAGGAAGGTCCCGTAAGCAGGTCATCGGGGGGCGGAGCAACCTTGTTCATGTCTTTTTGCTTCTGCTTCTCTGCGCGTGCTTGCAATTGCGCCTCTCGCTTCGCCCTGAACTTCCTAGACTTTGCTCTCTCCTGCAACTTCGGCTGCATCCTCTTGAGTGTGTCTTTGCTCACAAGTGGTGCAATTTCTACCTCCACGAATCTCATCTCTGCTCCAAGAGGCAGATGTTCCAACGCCTTGTAACGCTTTCTGCTTTCATCATTCTGTGTGAATCTCTCAATTTCAATCACGTTCGCCTTGATACTGTGTGGAAGATGCAAATAAGATCCATACTCTTCCAACAGACATCGCATATTCACAGGGTGAAGAAACACTTTTTGGCCTTCGGACGATTGATAGAAGAAGTGAATCCCCTCAATCACACGATCGCTTTCAGACTTCGAGATATTTACCGAGCTGTCCAAAATTTCATGCGTATCATCAGGGGTGCTTACATCTGTGGCGGCTGATTCTGTTTCATCTCCACCAAATCCATCGCAGGCCGCAACCGAAAGGTCACATGTCTCATCGTAGTGATATTCGTAATCGTCTTCGGGGTCGAAATCTTCGTCACTATATTCAACATCATGAAGTTCACCGTTGACCCAGAGTCGTTTGCTAAAGCTACCGGACCGTGTCAGACCACTAGAATCAGTAGGACTGCGCAGACTGTCGTTCAAAGCAGAAGATGACGTTGGTGTACTTGGAACAGGAATGGGAGTGCTGCCCGGGTCCAATTCCAAGGCAATTCTCTCATCCTGGGATATCTGCACATCCAGATCCCTTAGGCATGATTCGATGTGGGGAACCATTTCTAAATCTTGCGATGAATGACAAAGCTGCAGGGCATCGAGCAATTCACTTCTTTCTCGTTCAAGAATATGTTTAGAATTCTTCACCGACGACATCTGAGAAAACCTGGCATCTGCACGGTCCACGCTTATGGGGCAGCCATTTGTGAGACCCGAAAAGATATCTGATGCCGAATTCATACACCCAAGAGTATCAGATGTGAACGATGATGCTTTCAGAGGTGTCATGGATCCTTTCTCCCTGCGCATTAGCTCAAACGTGACCTCGGATTTCACAGAGATGGCCTCATGCATATGAACCACGGCCGGCTTCAGTTGTCCTAAAGTACCAGTGACAATGTTTGTACAGATTGGACAAGGCGCATAGTTCTTCCCTGCAACCGACAACAGTCTTTTCACACAAGGCCAGCAGTACACATGACCACATTGAGTGATTCTTGCTGCTACCGGTGGCTCCAAACAAATCGGACACTGGTAACACCCTTCTTCGGACAAGTGAACTTCACGCACAAAGTCCCAGTCAATGGCCTTATCAGGTACAGCAAGATGCACGCTGAAATTCTGTGATCCATCAACAACAAAGTGGTAATTTGCTGCCATGTATCGATCCTTGTCGTAACGAACCTTTGGCCCTCTTCGACGGTATGAACCGGTGTTCGACATATCTGTCCTTCGTTCTGGTGTTCTGAAATTGAGAAGATGGCTCGCATCTTGTCCCTTTCGTGGGGCAGGCGTTGTGAACGGCCTTGAGGGTTTGGAGGAAGCTATGTTTGATGTCTTCGCTACAGGCTGCTGATCTGGCTTGCCTGCACGCTTCGAACGACGTTTTTCGCGCGACGGAGGCATTTTCCTCTGTAGCTCGATCGCGTTCGGCAGAGGCATTCCTGAATTGTCTCCAGCCTTCGAGATCGATTCGCGAGACTTTATGGTCTCGCAACAGTTTGGTGGTGCTGTTGCACCCAAGTTTGATCCAACTCACTATACTGGGCAAAGAAACCGGCGCTCGCAGCGACGGTTGAATCCACACAGAAAACTGATAACTTGCCTGAAGCAAGATATGCTGCGAAAGCAATTGATCGGATGGAAGGTGTGTTGCCTAAGGAAGTCCTGCCTTGTGAAAGGCAACCGAGCTGATTCTCAAGAGCTCTTGGACAGATCTTGAGGCCAAGAATCAATATCAACTCACCACGATGCGTTCGGTTCTGTTCCAACAGCAAGGGACAGTGATCTCGATAGAGAATGAAGCAGCTAGCTATGCTCCAGTTCAATCCTGATAGCTTTGATCAAGGATAGCCCTGCACAGCGTCCGAGTAGGAGAATCGGAAACTAAATCAGAGCAATCACTCGACTTTGAACTGCTGAAGGTAAAGGACGCTACAGCTGACGGCTTGATCACTCGGAAAGATCCCGATGACGCTAAATTTGCCGACAAGAGGGAATGGAATCACAACTGAAATCAGCAGAAACGACAAGATGAAGGGAGAAGAATGCCAAGATGTGTCACTCACGGATCTGTGCGCCAATAGGAAATCCTCAGAATCACGAACGACGGAGGAATCCAGGTTCAGACACGAAGAGGCTCGATCAAACACAGAGCAAGCAGATGGAAGGAGGGGCGGGAGTGATAGAACGATAACGAAAAAGACTGAATGAAAGCTCAAATGAGGAGGGCTGGGGGCCGGGCAGGCTGTGCGCGTCAGAGGATAGAGTCCTCAGCGCCAGGAGGAGGCGAATGGCGAGGAAGCGACTTCAAACCAAAAGGGGTTTGTGCGGTCAGATGACTGTCAAGCAATTTAACCCAATTAGATGAAACGACACAGCAAAGTTTGTTATTTGAATGCATCATTATCAAATAAGTCAATGAATATAAGAATTTTTCAAATATTCTTCTTCTTTCAACACCCCTACAGAAAATTTTCAATGTTTGTTGCAGGAGGCTGGCGTTCTCCAAAATAGAGGGATCCAGCTCAAGTTGGCGATATCACCCCACCCCTTTCAGGTTTGTTTTCTACACCCTCCATTCCAATTACTCACCCACCCTCTTGGAGATCAGACATTGCTTCACTACCCCCACCCCTCTACTATCACCCAAATCATCTTATAGCACCACGGCTGGTACCACATGACCCACCCTTCCATCAGAAGCAACCCCCGACCCCATGATAGCCCACCCCACCGTTGATGTCCCTCACCCCTGTGTTTTCACCAACGCCGCTAGATGCCAGGACCCGTCTTATTACAAATGATCCTGTACCACCAAAAGTTTTCGTACCCCAGTCTGAACCTTGTTTTGTCCTCTTTACCAGGGGTAGTTCATCTAAGTCTCGCCCCACCCCCACCCTATTGATAAATTGACCTCCGACTCTGAGCGTTACAAATACTTGAAACCGTTATGAGCTGTATGAGCTGCCTGAAAGGTTTGGTACCAAACTTTGGATAGTTTAAAACTTTGAAACTTCGAACGATTTTTAAACCTCGACAAGCTGTAGTAGGACCGAAGTACATTGTTGTTTATGGTGAACGGCAGAGGCGAGAGAAGGAGAGTTGTGGTTGGCTGGGGATGCGATATGAAAGGACCAAGAAGGCACAATGGTAGAATAGTACTGAAGGGAGACAAGGCAAGCTTTGCAGTGATCAGCTCTTTACAGGAAATGGAGAGAGACAAGGATAAGGAAGGAGGAGTTACTTTGTTTCGGAAATGGATCCATGAGAAAGCTTCAAAGTTGGAAGGAGAAAAGGAAGTATGTTCGCACAATGGTACTCAAATGGCCATTTTGAAATGGATCGTTGTTCTGTAGGAAAGGACAGGCTCGGTGCAGTGATTGAGAATTGGAGCAGTACTGAGACTGAAGGTACAAGAAAGATTTGTGTAGTGCACAAGGGGAAGAGGTCAATTACTTGAAGAAGAAGAAAGATGCAAGCTTACGAGGATCATGATTGACTGATGCGTGGAGAAGACATAATCTCATCATTCTTTGCTTGCTCTCATGTTTGATCAGGTTTGTGCAGTTTGTTTGTCATGGTGGACGGATGGCAGCCCGTGGAAATGCAGAGTCGGCTGACTCGCGAGCAGCTTCCTCATCCCTGGGTCCAAGAGTTCACTCCAGATGGACAAGCGTATTATGTGAATCATGAAACAAGAACCACACAGTGGGAGCGGCCCGACCTTTTTGCCCCACAACCCTCACAACCGGCACAGCCGGCATTGTACAACACAGCATCTATCCGTTCGATCTATCCTGCAAGCGATGCTATGGTTCGTCCTGAAGCAACTTCAACGCTCATGAACTCCAGCTTGCCGGCAAACGATGTTTTCACACCTCCGGGAGGCATGCAGCAAGGTCAAGGTCAACAAGGAAGGTATTCAACGTGCTGCTCTGATGTGTCTGCTGCTGTTGCTGAACATAGTGAAAGACTGTTCGTGGTCCTGAGTTTGCTCTGTGTGTAAATGTGCATTATTCTGATTCTTGATGTTGACATCAGTGCTACTCGTTTGGAAGCGAGGTCAATATCACTTTGTTTTGCAGAAATGAACATTTCTGCCAATGTTGTTGGTTGACTTGAATTGCAGGCATCATGACGCCCACGACGAAGGCGCAAATGTGGAGAGCTCTGGAGGCTTTTCTTTGAGCTCGATCAAGCAATCGATTCTGTCTTTTGCCCAACCTGCTCAACAGCTCGAGATTGACAGAAACCAACAAACATTATTGTTCAACAAGAATGGAAACCCCTATATCGCTTTCCAAGATGCGGCTGCTAGCCTTGCGTCGAATGAGCACGTTAAGAAAGAAGTCAGTTTCTTCTGTAGTAGGGATGAGCTTGAAGAGGCCTACGGGAAGCCGGTTACTCAGTATTTCAACTTCTTGAACTTCGTGATTGTCTCCAATCTGATCCTCTTCTTATTCTCATTGATAGGGTTTGTTCCTCACGTTTCGAATGCATCTCCCAAGCTATCGGATGCTGGCTTTGGATTTCTCAACGCTAGTTCAATCTCCTCTCTGGATCTGTTGTTCTTGTCGTCGTTCCAACCTTCTACAGATGGACCCTGGGTCACGATGATGGTTCTCGTCACTATCTTCACCTTTGTCCTTGGTCCGGTCTACTTCTACACCTCAACCCTTTTCTTTCGCGACTATGTTAAGAACGCAGAGGCGTCGACAAATCCGGAAGATGATAAGATTCCCTATGATGGTCTCGAGAAAGAAGTATCCTTCGGGTTCAAGCAGCGCATGATCATCTCTTACTCAATCTTCGTGCTCATGTGCGCATGCCCCCTTGCGATCATGTATGCGGTGCTGTTTCAGATGCTCTATCGTACCATCCCGAGTCAGTACGACTCAGGTTTGAAGCAAATCGGGGCTTTCCAAGAAGGAGTGCAGCTTGCTGTCTCTCTCATCACCTCTGCGATCGTCCCGATCTCCAACCTGATCTTTGACAGCATTGTTCGCTTCCTCACGGACTTGGAGAAGCATCCGACCTGGTCTTCCTACCGCAGACATCGTCTGCTCAAGATCATTCTGTTCCGTCTCGTCAACGTCTACGGACTTTTTATCTTCCGCTACTATGCAGACTTCCCGTTCTATACATGCTCTTCAAGTCGTATTGCCTTCCAGGTGAATGCTCTCGTTTGATATGATCCTCAATGTGCTGAAACTTTAAGTGGACCGGAGTTTCTTGGTCTAGACTGGGCTCCTTCTAACTCGATTTCTGTAGATATTCATTTTCATTTTGATGGACATCACTATCAACAACTTTGTCGAATTCTTTTGGCCTTATATCTGGAAATTGGTCGTCTGCCTTTTAAGCCCTTTCGTGTCCTTGGAAAACAATGAGGGGAGCAACGAAGATGAGAAGTGAGCTCCTTCCCTCCCTCCCCTCTCTCCCTTCCATTCTCGCCATTTCCTATCTTGCGCCCTCCCTGCCCTCCATTTTCTCACCTACACTCACTTTGATTTGGTAGGCCTGAATTCGAGCTTACCGACGAATACTTCGAGATTGTGTACAGGCAATTTATCATGTACATTGGCATCTCAGTCTTCCCGATGATAACAGGCAAGTGCCATCATCATATTTCATCTGATGATCTTCTTCCCTCGCATGTCTCTTCTAACCTATTCCTTCTCACCACTCTCGTTGCCAACTCCTCGTTGGTCCTAAGGCCAAAATCACTCCTCCTTCCTCCTTGCTGCCTTCGCCCACCCCTCCCATGCTGCTTCCGTGCATTCTCCCACCATTCCTCTCTTCTGACCGTTCGTCATGGCACAGGCATCACGTTGCTCACCAACATCGTCGAGTGGCCCATCGACAGGTACCGTCTCATCTATCATTGCAGGAAACCCCGCGGCATGCTGGTGAGCCCGCATGCGTCCCTGGCGAGTATTCACTCACGTCCTGCTCGCAGGTCGGAGGAAGGTCGATGCTGTCCAAACTTCTCTTCTTTTCCGCCCTCTGCTCCATCATCGCCTTCCCCTCCGGCATCGTGTGGTTCGGCCCTCCCCTCGGCCCATATCTTTGCTGGCCTTGCCCCCAGTACAGCAACCGCGCTATCTCTCCTTCGGTCTCTTGCGGCTCCTCGTTCGAGCAAGTGTCGTGCAACGCAGGAGGAGATGTCATTTCTTACCCGGAGATCCGAAAGAATGTGCTTGAAGTGCGTAACACTCTATCGTGGTGGTGGTTGAGAATTTCCCATTCTCTTTCTTTCCTGTCCCCTTTGTCTATATATATTGATGGCGTCGTGGTCTACTGACAAACCCTTTGCCATGATTCTGAAATTCGCCCTTTAGTTGTGGAAGGGAAGTGGGACTGCCCGACAGCAGGCGGTATCGTTCATGCAGGTGGAGTGAAGTCAGAGGGAAGGGAGGAGGGGAGCTGAGACGCCTCCTAGCAATATTTCGGCACCTTGCAGAAGGACAGGAGGTGCGCTTGTCGCCCCTGCATCAACGTGATCTCGTGAGAGCCACTGCTGCTCTGCTCGCACGTGCTGATGGGACGCAGATGCTCCTGTGGTGATCCGCAGCTCTACGGCTACTGCAATCAGATCTCCGAGTACGTCTGTCCGGGTGAACTTCTCCTCCCCTCTGCTCGTGCCATCTCTCTTCCCTGGAACACTTGCCAGCCCTCCACTCGAAAACCCCTCCTGTGCGGCATCCTCCTTCTCTCCTCCTCTTTCCTCTCTCCTCCCGCTCTCCTCTTCTAGTTCTGCTCACCCTCATCTTCACCCCTTCGTATCCTGTGGTCTCAAGGTTTTCCGTCAGAAACGACCATCCCCTGCTCTCCGGGGTCTGTTTGTGCCAACGGCAGGGCCTGCATGAAGAACGTCGCGTACAAGATCATGCAGTGTAGCACGTCTATCCGCGAGTACGGCATCCTCCTCCACAACGGGACTGTGAGCGACTTTCCCTCCTCCATCTATCGGCTTCTCACTCTCCAACAGAACAATCAGCCGTCAACATGTCAAGAGAGCCGAAAGCCTTGCAGCTCGCACGCGGACTGCAACCTGACAAGCGGAGACTTCTGTCAAGGAGGTCAAGATTTCTTCTGCCCGAACCCCACGGGCTTCCCTCAAGCAAACTTCACCTACAATCAAGAATGCTGGATGTGCCCTGAGTACCGCACGTCCGGCCTCGTCAACCCCAAGTTGACGCAGGTAGACGCCCTGCCTCTCCTCGCTGCCTCACTCGCTGACCATGCTTGCTCCCCTCGTCTCGACCCGCAGGACCTCTGGAAGTCTCTCAACTCCGACTCTTCCTTCAATCTCTGCCAGAAATGTTTCAGCCCCTTCGGCAAGACTTCCTGCGACAGCTTCTGATGGCTCCCAGTGTTATGGTTGTGAAGTAAAGATACAGTCAAGCTTGCGGGATGATGAGGACCTCTCAGAGAGATGCTGCAGGATGATGATGAGGACCTCTCAGAGTTCTTGAGATCGTGATTGCCACGAGTGACATGATCTTAATCTCCTACACCTTCGATCTTGACCATGTCAACCATGAACCAGCGACGAGGTAAAAGTAAACCAACCAAGCATGCAGAATGCTGTTCATACGAAAACAAAATGGATAATAGTTATTTAATTGTGAATGACTGCAAATTACAGCGTCACAAGACAGAAATAGCTATATGGTGACACAAATATATCAAAGCAGCACAACGTTGCAAATAGCGTAAACTCATCACACAAACAAGCACGAGTCCAACGCCTGCTCATTTCACGAGTTGGAAGAGCTCAAGCTTGGAGTTGCTTCCCCAAGGAATGAACTTCGCGTTCATCTCATCGTAGACGAAGCAGAAGTAAGGGTTGCTCGCGCTCAACGCACACGGGTGATCCTTCACGCAGATCCAAACTTGAAACTGATCCGTCATCAGCAGGCCCAGGCCTCCCATCTTGTACTGCACCGAGCAGTTCTTGAGGGCTGGAATGACGATCTCTTCCCACGTGTAAGGGAGCGAGCAGTTCCTGTAGCTCGGGTCTTCACCCCACAGGAACGGATACGTCGACGAGTTGAGCATCGCCATCCAGTTGGAGCATCCTCCCGGCATCTGCTTGCCGTACTTGCCGAGGCAGACGTCCGGCCCTCTCTGCAGCGACCCGATGCTGAAGGAGCTGTCGCACGAGGCCCCGGGCTCTATGGTGCACGTGCTGCTGCATCCGTCACCGTCCACTTGGTTGCCATCGTCGCACTGCTCGAAGACATAAGGAGCGGCGAGGAAAGCCTCGGCGTTGATGTAGTAGCAGGAGGGAGTGTTGGAGCAGTACCAGCAGTTAGGATACATGACGTTGATCTGCAGAGAGAACTTCGGTCCCTCAACGTTGGGAGGAACTTCAGTGAGGACGATTGGTACTTTCATCCCGCAGGTGGGGCTCATCTGGTAAGGAGAGGAGAAGGGGATGCTGACGCCGTTGAGGGTCACGTTCATGATGGAACCCCCGTAGAGAGAGGTCGAGTCCATGTCGACAAGAAGGTACATGGGCCCCGATGAGTTGATCAGAGGCCAGAGGGGAACCTGGCAGGAAGACATCCAGTAGTTCTGGTAGTAGACTCCTCCCATTCCGTTGTTGATCGTGGACGAGTACCAGTAAGATGTCGTCGAAGTGCAGTTCACAGCTGTGAGCATGCTGAACGTCCAGTCCCGCAGCCCGTTGCCGCAGATGGGCTTCGACTTGCCTCCCCATGACAGCTCGAAGGGAAATGGCGAGGAGGTTCGGTTGTTGACGGTGGAGAAGTAGTTCAAAGTTAGCGAGCGACCGCGGAAGACTTGAAACTCGTTGGGCAAGACTTGAATCTCCTCCTGTGAGCTCATCTCAAGTCTGTCGCACGCGACCTGCTGCTTGTACATGGTGCAGAAGTTCTTGAGGTGCAGGAGCTCAGCTGATTTTTGCTTGAATGTCAGAGGAAGGAGGACCTTGCCGTTGCCGTCGCTCAGCAGAGAGAGACCGTAGCTGTTCGCCATGAGCCCGACAGAGACTCTGATGCGGTTGTCCTCGAAGAATGTCGCCTCCCAGATGATGTTGGGCGAGCCGAGCTGACCGCTGGTTGAGGCTGTACCTTCAAACCGAACGAGAAAGCCTCGCATGCCCGCCTCATACACTCTCTTGGTCAGCACGAGCTGAGCCGACGTTTCTGAGCCTCCGACGAACATGGTGGGTGTGGGAGGCCAGGAAGCAGAAAGACCAGAGTAGAAGGAGAAGCCGTTGTAGAAGGTGATGTAGGAGTTGGAACTGATGTACGTCCGATTTCTCACGTTCTTGCCCTCCAAGCAAAAGTCGAAGCCAAAGTCAGGGAGCAGCCAGTTACCGTCATCCATGTTCTGCATCCCATTGGACAAGGAAGAGGGATAGAGCAAGCTCCAATGGCCCATGATGGTTCCAGTGGCCGAGTTGTACTGGCTTGCTGTCGACGATCCGTTGAACTTCATGCTGGTAGACGAGGAGCTGTCGACCTCTGACTGCGCACAGACGGTAGGGAGCAGGAGGGTTGGGATGACTGCCATCTCGATCTCGCCCATACCGTTGTTGCTGTCGGAGATGCTGAACGAGGCGCACGTGGCGCCAGGAGCGACTTCGTTCTCGTACCTCTTAGCGAAGACGTCATGCGGTGACAAGTCAAAGTGACAGCAATGTGCTGCCGTGCACTCCTTCTTGCATGTCGACGAGCATCCGTCGCCGTCGACGAGGTTCCCGTCATCGCACGCCTCCAGCCCTTCTTGGATGCCATCGCCGCACACGTCGTATACGATGGGTCCATACTTGAGCAGGAACGGGCTGTAAGAGGCCACTCTCACCTTAGACACGTTGGCTCTGAACGCAGAGTTGTACATCTGAGCGTCGGGCAACCACAAGTTCATGTAGCTGCCTGATATCCAACCATTGTAGTTCCATTGGCTACAGTCTGAGTTTGCACAGGTGTAGATTTCAATGTTGAGATAAGCGTTGCTCTGCATATCAGGAAACGAAACCTGAAGAGACGTCAAACCAGTCGGCTCGATATCATACACGCATTGCGGGCCCCAGTAGTAATATCCTGGGTAATACATGGGCCCATAGTACATGTTGTAATTGTACATGTTGTAATTGTAGTAGACAGAGCTCGACCCGTTGACAACGCCAGACTCCTCATAGTATCTCTCGCATCCGCACGCGCACTTGAAGCAGGAGGACTTGTCTTGCGGCCACAACTCTTGGTCGCACTCCCAGCCTTGCTCCACCTGGCAGGTCGACGAGCAGCCGTCGCCTGAGACTGAGTTGCCGTCGTCGCACTGCTCCGGAGCTGTCAAAATCCCATCACCACATTTGGGTGACTGACTACAATCGATCGAGAAGTATCCTGCGTCGCAATCGCAGATGGGGGCTCTACACGTGCCATGACCTGAGCAGCTGTTGGGGCAGGAGGGCGATGAGCTGCAGTCTGGCTCAGCAGTGATGGCGCCCGTCACCACCAGCGCGAAGTTCTGCGACCCCTGAGGCAAGTCATAGGCAGACACGTAGACGCTGTAGGTGCCTGCGGGAGCCTGCGGCAGGGTGATCTGCTCGACATTGTTGGTTCGGTCCATGTCCGAGCCCGAGCGGTTGTTGCCGTACAAGGTGTTGCCACTGCCATCGATGAGCACGAGGTCGAGATCGCTGATGAGCGCCTTGGAGGCGTACGTGGACCCGGGGGGGTCCGTCCACACTAGAGTGACTCGGAACTGAGAGCCGCCGGAGACGGAGAAGCATTTCTTTACGACCTGACCTTGAGACAGCTGCACCCGATCGTAAGTCTTCAACACAAAGTCTGAATCCGCTCCGAACCACAAGACCGACGACAAGTCAAGCAGCCCGTACCCCTGCTCCGCTGAAGGGCTTGCAGTCGACTCCTGCCATGCGACTCCAGACCCTCCGTAGATTTGAAGGTAGCCCCACAAGCCGTTCCTCACCATCTTAGACCCATACTGGTAAGCATGGCGCAGAGGCTTGCCGCTTTGAATGATCATAGCTTTGACTAGCGCCGAGGAAGGGTTGACACCATCCGCACCTGAGGGAGAGCCCGTGACATGGTAGCCCTCCTCGAAGTACTGCCTCACTATGGCGGCTGCCCCGGCGGTTGCTGGAGTAGCCATGGAGGTTCCGCTCATCTCGAGGATGCAGCTCTTGTTGAGCCCGACGGAGTTAGCGCACTGGAAGCTGTTGCGGATTCCATCGGAAGAAGCGGAGAAGATGTTCTGACCAGGAGCGACGATGTCCGGCTTGTTTCTGAGATCAAAGGTTGGCCCCCGCGATGAGAAGATCGACAAGTCGGTGTGCTTGTACTCTTGTCCTGAGCGAACGTTGCTGACCAGTGGTAACTTGGCCAACTGCATAGAATAGAGGCAGAGATAAGAGAAACCTGGAGCGCAGGTCTGCTGAAACCATCCTGTTGTGAGGTTGAACGCGTCCAAACCTGAGATGCCAGCGACAGGTATCGTGATCTGATCCTTCAACATTTCGTTCGGTCCTCCTGTTCCTTTCAAAAGAGGCGCGGGGTATTGGATCGAAGGTTCGTACAAGATCAGCGCAGAGGCTCCCATGTTCTGAGCATTCCAGGCCATGAGCACTTCATCGCAATAGCCCATAAAAGGAGAAGCAACCATGTTGCCTTTAAAGAAGCCGCGAAAGTAATCACTCAATGGATTAGAGAAGCCTGTCAAAGTCACCGTCTGGTTGATGTTGATCGATCCTGAATAAAGAGAGTACCATTGCCGGACGGACAAGGAGAATGAGTCATCTCCATCGGTTACCGGGCTGACAACAGAGTAAGTAATGCTATTATTTTCATACAGCGTGACTCGCGATTGTTGATCATGTGAGGTTTCCATGTGATGACTCTTGATGTAGATAGTGTACCCATTAATGCCGTTGTCTTGAACTTTCTTTCCCGCCATGAAAACTGGATATGCCTCATATTCATTGTTAAAAACAAACTGCGAGAATGACAAATCATAGGAATGAGCAAATGCAACAGAACCTCCCGTCAGATACGTACGATTTTTTGCA
Source organism: Guillardia theta CCMP2712 (assembly GCF_000315625.1). Classification (NCBI taxonomy): domain Eukaryota; class Cryptophyceae; order Pyrenomonadales; family Geminigeraceae; genus Guillardia; species Guillardia theta. Next base: position 489,057 of record NW_005434647.1, on the reverse strand, counting down.
TTTTCTCCAAATACGCAGAAGTCGAAGTCAATTTTCAAATCAATGAACATCTGAGGATAGTAGTAGTAATAATAATAGTAATAGTTGTACATTTGAAAGATAGACGAGTCATACAGGATGTCCCATGACGTGGCGGCATGAGATATCATCGTGAAGGTGACACCAGACCACATACAAGGGTACCAGTACCTCATCGATTGGTCATACTGAACAACGATCTGAATCGTTCCCGACACCTGTGACGGTATCCTGTATGTTGTACTGATTGATTGCCCGCATGACTGACTGCCTAACACACTGAAGTCCATAGGAACATAGTCGCCAGCAACAGTGATTCCCTTGACATTAGTGACACTGTTGCTGCCCATCCAGTACGACAAAGGCACTTGAATCATAAGATCGACATCACCTCCAGATGTTCTGTTGACATACATTGAGAACGAACATGTCGTCGTTGACATCCAAGGGTCAACATAACAAGACCGATAATCCTGAAGCCGAATGCTTGATTGAACGTTACCAAGATTTTCAACAGTATGCACGTCTGACAAGCTTGTTGAGATCTCAGCATTTGACGAAGTCGGTTTGGCGCAACTTGAGTTCGAGTCCGGATAAGGCAGGCACAGCAGAGTCTGAATATCCATGCACCAAGGATCATACGGATAGCACCATCTGTAAAAGTATTGACCGACTAGCGGAGCGTTGATCGGTTCCGTGTCGGGGGTCAGCGGAGCTCCAAAGGAGGCAGGGAGGATGTCAACCAGCCTCTCGTCTGAGCCATCAGAGAGCAGCATGGAGAGGTTGAAGTAGGTACCATAACCATGCGCCACGTACGACTCACGGGAGTTCAAGCTTGATCCTACCGACAGAATGTTCTTGGCATTCCCTGGACTGCCAATCGAGAAGTGATAAGGACCGCTATTCCCTGCAGCAAACACGACCAGAAAATCATCATGGTCGTACATGAATGAATCGGTTTCCATGCACTGGAAGTCGTATCCATAAGAATAGCCCCCCCATGAGTTGGAGTGAATCCTTGCTCCATTGTTGTATGCATGGGGATAGATACTCGAGCTCAGGTCCCATGGCAGGTAGTTGAGGTAAGGCTCAAAATTCGAAACATCGTCGAACACGATCTTCGCTCCTGGAGCTGATCCATTGTACTGAGTCGCAAGAGTGTGGTTGGGACCAGCGGCGCCAGCAACGATACCGGACACATGCGTGCCATGACCATGATACGAGTCATAAGGCTGAGGATAGGGGGGAGGAGGAGGATAAGAGTTGTAAGACAAAATCTTACGGTGACTGGGTTGAGCAGGGCACATGCTGCTGCACGAATAACCGTAGAAATAGCAATCCTCACACACAGAGACCTGAACCTTGGAGTCATAGAAGAAGCAAGAATCAAAATCAATGCCAGTGTCAGCAATGCCCACTATTTGTCCTGTTCCGTTCAAACCGAGCTGTTCCAGCTTCGTTTTGGTTGGTTGCCACTGATAGGTTCCCTGAACGATCAAGGAAGAATACTTGTTCAAAGTGCGGTACTCTGACCTCTTTTCCATCCATTTCACCGATGCTTGATTTGCCAAATGCTCTACAACCTTCCCAACATTTTGTGCGTTTGTTTCAATTGTCAGCTTGCTGCTCGTTTTCGCCCATACTTGAGCGATCTTGCCCGATCTTGTGCTGAAAGCATTTTCCAACAATTGAAGCATATTGGTTAGAGACATTTGATCCGGATGAACTGAGATGGCTGCCTCAAGAAATACGCTCTCATCAGGTCCAGCCGGTGCTCCCTTCTCTTTGTCTTGTCCATATTTGTCTTGTCCATATTTGTCTTGTTTGGTCTGAGACTTCGAGTTTCCCTGGTTTCCCTTGTCTTTCTTGTGGCTGTTGTCTAGGGTCCCTCGCTTCTCAGGGTGCTGGGGGTTGCTGTTGATGACTGTCTCGGGCTGCTTGGCTGAGAGCGATCTCATCGCCAACGACATGTAATCCTGAAGGTCGTTGGCTATCTTCATGCTCGACGGGAGGTGATAAATCGTCTCCACATGCTTCATGCTCGCAACACGAAGTTTCCTGGAAGGTTCCATAGCAACCACATACGTGTCGTATGGAATGTATTGCACAAACTTGTCTCCGCTGGTGGCCCTCAACTGAGAGAGCATGTCGGGAGGAGCGGGATATTTCACTCGAACAAGGTAATGACTCTTGCTTGATTCCTCAAACACAATCTGTTGCTGAGCAATGGTCGAATCTTGTCTGAATCGAGTCTTGAGCTTTGCATGTGCTCTGTCTTCTGTATGATGAAGCAGCAAAGTTTCGGGGTTGTGAATCATGAGAGGTCTTCCGGGAAGGTTCTTGGCAACCACAGAACGCCTTTCTCCATGCCGAAAACCATGTTCGAACTCTTCCTTGCTTACTCTCGCATCACAACAAGGTGCACTACTCAACAGCAACGCCATGGCTGCGAGCAGCAGCATGTTTGCTGCCATCCCTCCCATCGCCATAGAATTTTGTCCAGCTGCAGTGCAGAAACCTTCAACAACACCTGGCATAGATACCCACCCAGGGCGGAAGGCTGGGGCATCCCCGAAAAAGACATCGACTACACCCCAGAGTACTAGCGCTTTCTGCACTAATACCAGACTTAAACGATCTCATGGCTTGGGCCCTCTTAGGCACTGTAACCGTCACTGCCGGTGACCCCACCCCGGTAACACTACAATGCCTGATAAGGGATAAGGATAAAGTGTGGATCTGCCGTAACTCCCAACGCCCAAGTACCGGCGGGTGTAAAAGCTTACATACCCGTAGTAACTCGGAGAGCAGCCTGGTACGCCTGTAAGCCGAGAACCTGGTACAACAATTATACTCAACGTGTTAGTATGAAAGTACTAACTTATTCATCGGGTACTCCTACACGTACGTGCCGCCCGATCAGTAGTGCTGCACTGCTGCAAGCAGACAGTTGGAGCGGCGGTAGTAAAAATCGTACAACGGTTGTCGTAGCAAGCACCTTCCAAATCTACTGTGACACAGTAAGTAAAACTTTCTATAGTACTAGTGTTTCAGCTAGAATGGTACTGACGGCGTTATGTATAACTTCATCTCGAGTCATTTTGAGATACCGGAGTATGAGGCGGGCCTCGTGAGATTGATTTAACTGAACTTTGAGTGTAATGATCGGCCCCGGTCACCGGCCCGGGTGACTCAGCTACCTTGTTCCTGCCCTAGTTCCCCGACACCATACGAGTTCACGATGCTAGGGGAGATTGTTGGTGGGAACGGCAGGATAGGCAGCGCGATTCGGAGATTTGCTGGGGTAAAGATTCATGCTTCCGAGCTCAATGCTTGTAAGAATTCCTCAGGATGACCTATACTGTACAAGGAAGCTCGACAAGATAGGAGTCAATTCTCCGACTAACACTCCGATTTTTGTGTGTACTGGTATTTATTATAATATCCTGAATTCAGAACATGTTCATGATGCATTGAAGGTGTTGAGAATCTGGAAGAAGTTGTATCCAAGACAGAACCATCGAGAAGAAGAGACTTGGTTTTCATGCAGGTCGAACTTGTCCGACCGACGATGCCATACGACCTCATTCTCGTCCAGAATGGATTGGTGAGGTCCTTGCTGGTTGATCTCGAAGAGGATCAAACAATTGCTGTATTGTACTTCTCTGTGTTGGAACGAAATGGTCCTGCTAAGGAAGGAGGATGCAGCTATGTGCATGGAAGGTGCAATTAATTCCCTCCCTTTAGCGTTCTCAATGTCCAAGGCAGATGGGCCCAGGAATTTTGCAACATTCTCAAGTAGTGCGTGTGTCTCTCACTATCTCCCCACTGTTAGATATAATCGGCCCCATCGGCGTCAATCTCTACCAGATGCCCTTCTCCTAATGACTGCTTGATATGTCACTTGAAAGATTATTCGCTCATCCAAGCAGGCTGAAGTAACAAGCCCGGGCAGGAATGGCGGTATGTCATGTAAAGTGCTATCTTCATCCAGACAACTCGATATTAAGGCGGCGAAGAAGCTACTGTTTTTGCTCCTATCGTTCCGCTGTCGCTGCTGAGTTTAGGCCAGGTGGGCATCCTGCTTGTGGCTTATTTGTCACGTTAACGGCGGCATCGCCGTCGGACAAGTTCACGATTCAGACAGGTAAATTTTACCAAGTTTTAGCTCGCTCATCAAAAGTAGATGTTCATCGCAGTTGCGAAGTCTTGTGGAGGAACTGCTACCAATCATCCGAGCTCAAACAGGAGAGTACTTCTACTCTACCTCCTCTCCATCTCCATTTTCTGGTTTCTTTCCCTTTATTCATTTCCGTTTTTCGTCACTTTCTATCGTGTTAACGGCTATTCTTCTCCCTCTACGATCGTCTCTGTTCGAGTGAATCGAGTGAATCGAGTGAAGGGCCCATGTAGATGATTCCAGGTACGAACAGTTGTTGCAACCTGCTTGACTTCCTCGACAGTTCGATGCCGGAGCTTGAGCTGGACAATGTCCTTTCAGATCTTGAATCTTACTCACGGAACATACCAACCGCCATTCCTTCAAAGACACTGGCTGTTAACGAGCTCCGGTAGCCTGACGGGACACTCCCCTAAATCGGTTGCTGACACAAGCTGAAGGTTTCGAAACGGATGGTTCCTGGACCATGGAGACAAGGCAGCGCAACGCTTTCACCTGCAACTTCTCCAGGTCTCACATCATGGCCATCGAGTTTCTATCATGATTCTAGATTGTTGTAGGAAACTGGTGTGCACTGCTAGAATTCTGAAAGCCCCCTCACTTGCTGAGCGAGCCTTCCTTGTCATCAATCTCATACCTGTAACTGAGAGAGAATCCTTTAGCCGTTTTCCAGTGCCTCCTCAGTGTGTTGTTCTTTCTAAAACCTCAAGTCATGTTAAAGAAACAAGAATTGATCGTAGCACCTTCAAGGCTCGTTGGAGTGACTCAAAGCACACGAAGATTACCAACAGAGCAATAACGACAAAGCATGTAGCAAGAAATGCAGAGAAGATCCTTCGAAAGTTGTGATTTTGTCCGTATCTACTCTGATCATTCCCACACGTATGATAGTTTTTCGACGTGTTTGTCCTCGAGAAGTTGTTGAATGACCCACTGTCACCATAATCTGTACTGGATATCTCCTTGAGCTCAATCAAAGGTCCCTCGAATGACGGAGAGATCAACGACATCGATATTATTGCCCTGCTAACTTTTCCTCGATCGAGTCAATTCAGATACCATGGCATCTGACAGCAAGTCGTGAACAAAACCTGCATCCAACAAGATTAACAATTGGCATAATCGCAGAATCTCGTTCTACACATTGCAATGTTCCCTGCCTGCTCCCTTCATCTTTTCTTTTGCCCCTACTCTACAGCTTGAGGGTGTCGCATCTTCCTGACCATCTAACCTCACTCGAAACCTTCCTCTCCATCCCCCCCCCCTCTTTCCTTCCCACTCTTGCTCAGTGTCTTTTGTCGACCTTCCCTATCCCCCCCCCCCTCCCTCCCTCTCTTCTCTCCCCCTCCCCCTCCCCTTCTCCTCTTCCTCCGTGTACTTCCTTCTGTCTCTCTCCTCGTCCTACTGATCCACGGATCGTTTTCCTCCTCTCTCCACCGCACACTGTCAGCTTCATCAAACATAGCTCCCAGCATCGCTGATCTGATCGCTGATTTTAGCGACTGGGTGGAGTGGGGACGAGGGGCACGCATGCCTTGTACTTCTTTGGCACTTTTCCCCGGCTTCTGCCTGCTGCGCCCGCTCGTCCTCCACTCCCTCCCTCCACTCCCTCCCTCCCTCCACTCCCTCCTCCTGGTTCTCTTCCTTCGCTAGTCTCTCTCTCCTCCACTCTTCTCTCTGTTTGCTCTCCTTCATCGCTCGTTTTCAAGCAGCCATGCAGCGCATCTTCAGCCTCGTGCTGGCTCTTGCGTTGCTTCTCGAAACCGCAGGATCCCACGAGGGCATCGAGGCACACGTTCTCCGGCTCCGAGGGGGGCGGAAAGGTGTCTCAGCCAAGCACACAGCCAAGGAAATCTCGGAGAAGAATAAGCTGGCGAACAAGAACATGGGGGGAGGAAAGGCTGGTCTCGAAGACAGGCTCGGAGGAAAGGCAGGACATGCCAAGTGAGTCTTGCAGGTCAAACTCCTGATGTCCTTTGACCTGTTCACGTAGACTGATATGCCCGCTGTGTATGATGCAAGCTCCGAGCCTGAAGAACATGGAGATGCATCACGAGTCGAAGCACCCTAAGGTGCCGTGGGATCCCAACATTTACCAGAACACGCACGAGATATACGGTGGCACCACCAAGGCAAGAAGCTGCTTCGTTCCTCCTGCCCCTCATGTTTCTCGCAGGGAGTTGCTGTGCATGGAACTCTAAAAGCGGACAAGGCCAGGAAGAAAGAGCAGCAAACCAAGGAGGAAATCTGAGTGTAAGCGGCCTCTCATGGTAACGACTGAATTTTCCTGCCCATATTGTGGACTTCGTTGAGAGTGAGTAGCTTCACGATTTTGAGGTGTGATCGAGGACTTTAAGTTGATTCTGTTCTCATTTTTTATTTCTCCTACTCTTACAATTATGCTAGCTCACATTGAAAAGAAGATACAAGGCCTGTCAAGTTGTTACACACCCTCTGCAAACAGAGCAGCTGCGCCATACCTCAACGTCTTGGAAACAATTCTGGTACACACAACCGATCCGAAGGCGATAGGCCCCCGCTGTCGAGCATGTCATGCACATCCAAGAGCGTCACTTTGGGTTGATCGACCTTCCACCTCCCGGGGCAACTTCAAGCCCTCCAGGACTGCAACCCCGTCGGCCATCTTGATCCCTCCGATGACAAACGTCGGAGGGTAAGGACGAGATCTCTCTGCCATCAAAAGGATGAGCTCTGCGTTGCTCTTCTCAGCTGTTCACCTGCTGCAGACTCTTCGGCCCCTTCCTTGTCTTTCTCCGCATTCGAAGCGGCCTCTTGTTGCAGAGGATAGGCCTTGCTGGGATATCTCTTGAACTTACCCTTGTCTGCCTGAACCTCGTCGGCAGCCTCCGCTTCTGCCTCGCCCTCCTTCCCAGCCTCTGCGGCATATTCTCATCACCAAAGTCCACGAGAAGTTGCTCCTCCTGCTTACCTTCCTCCTCTTCCCGCTCGAAGACACCGAAAGTAACTTCGAGGAGCCGTCCTTGGCACTCGATCAGCTCTGCAATTCGGATGAGTTTCTAGTACCTGACTCTCCGGTCTGTGCTGTGCCATCCTCTGAGCATACTTGAATCACCATGCGGGGAATCTCGCTCCCTGAAATGTGTGAGGAGACGTGAACAGCGTACATGGGACTGTGACCAGCGGCAAAATCCTGCGAGAGGAGCTCAGCAAGAGGTTTCGGTCCTTGTGGAGCTTCCGCCTCTTCCTCGTTTCCTTTCTCCTCACTTCCTTCAGCTTCTTGATCCCCTTCTTGCGCCTCAGAGGATTGAGGCTCCTGGGCTATCTTCTCCTTCCTTGCCGCCTCGAACTCCAGCCTCTCGCTTGTTTCCGCTGACCATTTCGTGAAAAACCAGAACCCTTGCCGCCTCCTCAACTTCGCAGAGCCATGCACGCACCTCGCAACTTGGCCGGCAAGATGGTTGGGATGTTATTGGACCAGTCGCAATTGTAGCTCATGCCGCTGAAGCTTCTCAGTCACGGCCTCTCTTCTAACATTTCGTCGCCACACCTTTCATGGTGGAAGAAGACTCCTGGTCCTGACCGCAAGTTCCTCGCAAATCTTCCCTGCCATGCTCTTCAGTCCCTCGCGCTCCCGCATGGCCTCCGACCTTGTAGCTGTCACCGTTGCCGTACGTGTAGACCCCATGACCGTCTCGATTACCGTTACACCAATCGCCTGATGTCACGATCGAACTCTCACTTCTCCTCACAAAGCCTTCAACTTCCATTACCCTCGTAACGGTCGCCGTTGCTGTGCTCCATAGTCCCCGTTCCGTTCAACCTTCCTGCAGCCTCAGCATCTCCGCGGCGATACGGCCATGCAGCACCTGTGCTCCTCGAAGTTTCCCTCGTACCGAGAGCCTGCCAGTCACTTCATTTGCGCAAAGAAGCATCGCGCTTATAGTTGAAGCACCGTCGGCCAGCACAAGCACGCCATGTCCGGATCGCTGTTTCACGCGTCTCATTGTGTGGGGAGGATAACTTTACATCTCCCTACCTGATTGTTGAGGAATCCTCCTTCGTAGCGATCGCCATTGGAATGCAAGAAGAGCCCCTAAGTTCAAGAAATCGTCATATAAACTTGACGTTCGTGGATTGCACCACCACCACCACCACCACCACCACAAACAACACCAGAACAGCAACAGCAACAGCAACAGCAACAGCAACAGCAACAGCAACAGCAACAGCAACAGCAACAGCAACAGCAGAGCAGCAGCAATTCAACTATTTTCTCACACAAAACAAGAAACAAACGTTAACCTGCCCATGGTGTTCTCCGTTCAAGAATTGACCCGTGTATGTACTCCCATCCGCCCACTGTCTGCAGCATCCATCAGCCACCTTGTTCCATCTGCTTACCATGAAGGTGAAGTACCTGACCCCCGAGCCACTGATCTCTCCATTCACAAACTCTCCTTCATAGAATCCATCCCCGATCATCAGCTTCAAGGTCAAGAGTCAGACTTCATCACTTGTCCCGCACATCGAGCCCCACCCTGCCATGACCATGGAATAGCCCTCCACCCCATTCCCCTTCGTAGTTGAAGTAGCGATTTCTGGAAGGCGAACAAGGGACATCTCAGCTCAACTCCTGCACAGCGTCTGGTATCATACCTGAATGCACATTTTCCCGTACCATGGCGCAGCTGCTCTTTCAAGGCACCCTGACGACACATGTCAAACCAGCACCGACTTTCTCTCGCTGGTCACCTCGTAGTAGGGGCGGACACAGTGCTCGTTGGTTTCAAAGCTGGGAAGAAGGTGTAAAGTCGACATTCAGCCAACGTGCCACATCAGTCCTCACGTGTTCCAAGCCCGAGGACGCAAATAGTCGGCACTCTGCACCCCACAAGTCAGTGACAGTCAGCATCTCCTGTCGGGCTTAAGTTCCTGCGCAGGGTACAAAGTTCTCATGTCAAGACCATTCCTCCAGTCGATCTGCACTAGAACATCAAGAGCTGCATCCAACAGATGCACCCGATACCGGAGCATTCGGATTTATCGTGTAGTACTTTTGCAGGATCCCAAACGAGCAAGCGTTTTGTCCCTGAATGAGTAGAGTACGTAAGCTCAGACCAATCAGGCAGTGATGGTTGGATAGTAAAATTGGTGCCAACACCTCAATGGCTGGTAGTTTCTGTGGTTTTGCCTTCTTGTAGATGTTCATGTCCCTTCGTACACTTGTTAAAAACCAACTTGCATCTCATCCTAGTCGGTTCACCTGGGAATGGATCGCAGTGATCTGCTTGCCTGCTCAACTTGCCCACCTTGAGGCAGTGGAGGTCTGAACGTGTTCCTGAGCTCTGTGCGAGCTTCAGCAGCTGCCATTTCCTGTACGCAATCATGAAAATTGGAAACACCACAGCAGATTCAAGAGCGGAAAGGTTGGTCCATCACCCAATCAATCCACTGGGATCAGTTCCTGCACTTGCACTAGATTTCCTTCTCCTCAACTTCCCTCCATCCCCTCCAATCTAATCTCATTTCATGCACTCCCTCCCTCCCTCCCTCCCTCCCTCCCTCCCTCCCTCCCTCCCTTGATGGTAGAGCATTTCGTTGCTTGAACCGTTAGGTGTACCGCGGATGAAGGTAGACCAGAATAGGCTCAGGCCCGCCGGGCAGCAGCCGGGCCGGGCCGCGAGCGCGGCCCGGCGGCCTTGTGACTGGCGGGCCGATCGTCGGCCCGGGCCGGACCAGCCACAGAGTCAGGGCCGCCGCCGGTCACCTGAGAGGCTTCCGCTGGATTGACTCGCGGCTCAGTCTGAGCCTCCGAAATACTCAGTGACTTGACTCAGGAGGCCTCAGTCCTACTAGGCTAGCGGCGTCTTGCTAAGGGCTGGCATACGATCCGATCCATCAGAAGGCCCGGCCGGGCCGCGGCCCGGCCGCCCGGGGCCGGCTCCGAGCGTGACGATCCGAGTCCGGAACTCCGAGGCTCCCCGACCCACCGGGTCACTTAGGCGAGTCACTGCGGCCCGGTGCCCGGCACCCGGTGTGGTCGCCGGACCGAGTCAGCCGCTCACTCCGCAGTGTCGGACCCTCGGCGGTCACCACTACGGTCTGACGCCGCGGTTCGATTGGACACGGTTCGACCGGCGTCCGACCGTACGGTCACCGTCCGCGAGGGAGTCCCGGCGGGCCGCCCGACCGTCTGACTAAGGCATCGGCGGTGCCATCATGATGCTGACGGTGCCGTGCGGCCGCCCGGCAGCGGCGGGAGGCCCGGATCACTCAGACGGGCTGCCGGGCCGGGCGGTCGGACCGTCGTCACAAAGCCTGAGTCACGTGACGGCCGGGCGTTGCCAGAACGGCGGTGCCCGGCGCGCGGCCCGGCCGGGGCCCGGGGGCCCCGAGCCCGGCCGTTACATCACACACTTAAGAGCGACAACGGATGAAGCCACGTGCGTGCTGAAATGGCGGACGTCGAGGCGAAGGATGCAGGAGCAGAGCCAACGGGAGAAGAGGGACAGGTCAGCAAACCTCGTGCTCTGACTCCTCAGACATCTCCACCTTCCTTACGCGGAGTTTCTTGTCTTGCTTCACTTGTCTTCTCTCTTGTTCGACCGCATCTTTAGGAGGTGCCGCTGCCCTTTCCAGCAACAAAGCCGCCTTTACACCTCCGCGTTCCAGCCTCTTACAATCGTGTTCCACTTGTTCACATCATCATGTGCTCTAATCAGATGGTAGTGACGACCATTTTTCGCTTTCCAGACCCTTTCCAAGAATGCCTTGAAGAAGCTTGAGAAGCAGAAGAAGCTTGCAGAGGAGAAAGCAGCCAAGGAAGCCGCCAAGGTGAAACAAGGGACACGAAGCAATCATTCTGACGTGCTTGAAGGCTGCTAAGGCTGCTGAAGCCGGAACTTCTGCCAAGCCCAAGGTACCTCGTTGATTGTGCTGGGGAAACAGCAAAAGGAGGCGTTGATATTCCCCAACTCACGCATTATTGCGTTTTCAGGCCAACGATGAAGAGGAGTTGGATCCAACCATGTACTTCGAGAACAGGTGATATTGTTACACACGTTGTGTCATGTGCTGACGTCATGCCAGGAGCAAGTGGGTTCTCAGTCAGAAGCAAGGGGATGGCAACCCGTACCCGCACAAGTTCCAGGTGAATGCGGCGGAAGCAGGGGAGAAGCATGGTAACACTTGAATGCAGGTGGACATGTCGCTCCCTGAATACCGTAGCAAGTTCGAGTCCATGAACGAGGGAGAGCATGACACGAATACGATCGTGAGGTGAACTAGCAGCAGAATCTTGTGCGATTGTCAGGATGTTGATTATTTGGTACAGCTTGGCCGGAAGGATTTGGAGCAAGAGACAGTCTGGCCAAAGCTTGATCTTCTACGATCTGAGAGGAGATGGCGCGAAAGTCCAGGTGATCGAGATGTTGTCGTCACTGCACATAATGTGCTAACTGAGAGCGACAAAGATCATGGCCGATGCCAAGACGCATTCCGATGGCGACTTCATGGAAGCTCACAGGTATAAGAAACAACATCAACATCAGCTGTTTTGATGAGTCTCGGTGTTCAGAAATCTCAAGCGTGGAGATGTGATTGGAGTTGTCGGTCATCCTGGCAAGAGCAAGAAAGGGGAGTTGTCTATCTTCCCCATCAAGGCAAACGTTTCCTTCGTTCTCGCCTTGTCTCATCACGCCTTCATCAGGTTCAACTCCTCTCGGCTTGCTTGCACATGTTGCCCAAGGTGGATGGCAGCTTGAAGGAGCAAGAAACAAGATATCGGTGTGTGTCAGTGTGCAAGCCGTGACCGATAGATTCACATCTTGTTCACAGTCAGCGATACCTTGACATGATAGTGAACGGCAACGTTCGCAACATCTTCATCACCAGATCAAAGATCATCAATTATCTCCGCAGATACCTTGACATGCGCAACTTCGTCGAGGTCGAGACCCCGATGATGAACATGATCCCCGGAGGAGCTACCGCACGTCCATTCATCACCCATCACAATGAGTTGGACATGCGTCTCTACATGCGCATTGCTCCTGAGCTGTACTTGAAAATGCTTGTCATTGGTGGATTGGATCGGGTATATGAGATAGGCAGACAGTTCCGCAATGAGGGCATCGATTTGACTCACAACCCCGAGTTCACGACCTGCGAGTTCTATCAGGCATATGCCGATTACAACGACCTCATGAAGTTGACTGAGGAATTCTTGTACGTTGCTCTGGACAAGGTTTCTTTGCTGATGGGTGTGCTGTCTTGCAGGTCTGGACTGGTCATGGAATTGCACGGCACCTACAAGGTTTGGACCCTCGCAGGTTGAAATTTCTTCTCATCTACTCCAACAGATTCAGTACCACCCCGATGGCCCTGGCACGGAGAGGGTGATGGATATGGACTTCACTCCGCCCTTCAGGAGGGTTTCCATGATCTCTGGGTTGGAGGAAGTGCTCGGGGTGAAGATCCCAGGTGGAAGTGACATGAGAAGGAGGGAAGGCGGGAATTGTGACTTGGTTTTCAGCCGATTACTCGTCAGAGGAGTGCAGACAGTTTTTGGACAAGCTCTGTGCCGAGAAGGAGAAGGAGGTGAGACGTGCCCGGTTGGAAATGCTCGAACTCATCAGCACTGCAGCTTGGCGAGGTCTTGTGTCCTCCTCCTCGCACCACCGCGAGATTGATCGACAAGCTGGTCGGAGAGTACCTGGAGCCGTCCTTCAATTCACCAACCTTCCTCTGCGACCACCCTGAGATCATGTCTCCTCTGGCAAAGTATCATCGTTCCATCCCCAGCCTCACTGAGAGGTTCGAGCTGTTCGTCTGCGGTGAGTTGAGCCGCGCGCGATGCTCTTCTGGGTTGACGACGGACTAGGCAAGGAGCTCTGCAATGCATACACGGAGTTGAACGATCCGTTCGTGCAGAGAGAACGGTTTGACGCTCAGGTACGAGATCAGGTGCTATGGCTGGCAGCTGCCTGATGTGCAACAGGCCAAGGACAAGGCCTCTGGTGACGACGAGGCCATGTTCAAGGACGAGACCTTCCTCAATGCTCTCGAGGTGAGCGGGCTGTGAGAAGGGGCTGCCTTGACCTGACGCAAACGTGTAGTACGGTCTCCCTCCCACTGGAGGTTGGGGTCTCGGCATTGACCGTCTTGTGATGTTCATGACCGATTCCAACAACATCAAGGAGGTCAGTTTGCTTGTCCTCTGCTCCCGGCCTTAACTCCTCGGCAGGTTCTCCTCTTCCCCGCCATGAAGCCAACCGCCGAATTTCCTGCGCCCAAATACCCGAACCCTTTTGCCTGAGCGCTGAGCATGGCGCGAGGGTTTTGTGACTCTGCCGACTTGTACCCCTGACGTCGTTTACTCGCAAGAGCATTAAAGCATGCTAGGGAAGTTGTCGTAGATTGTGTCCTTTGAGTCAGCTCTCAGAGTTGAGATGAAGCTGTCGTATGACGGATGGTGGTTGACGAGGGTCCTTGTTCGAGGTTCTCAGGCAGAATCGCGGACTTCTCCCTCTGCAAGTTGGTCAAGGGGAGCAAAGAGAGGAACTGCACATCACAGAGGGGAACATGAAGCGCGATAAGAAGTAAGCGCTGAGCGGGCTCATGCTGGACGCCGCCTCCTGCCATGAGGCGATCAACATCAAGACAGCACACCCGCTAAGACGGATACCTGACTGTGCTTGGAAAAATTTGCTTGCCACTCGGCAAGAGAGTCTGATGCCGAGTTCTAGACATCGAACATTTCAGTTTCTTGACCTGACTGCACTTTGTCTTCACCGTATCATTCAACTGGCTTGTTGCAGAGACGGCACCGAAGATACAGGCATGCAGGCAAAGGAGGGCTTGACTAGGTGATGCTCGGACTGTCTGAGTTCCAGGAGCGATCTACTCGCAGGATATCAGAACATCTTGCCCCTATCGCTTAAGACTTACTACCTCAACCCCTGCATGGACGGGGATAGGCGCCTACAAGAATTCAGCTGAAACCTTCAATAAGCTGAACCTCTCACCAGCTGAGGATGAACAGACTGTTGCGCTGCCATCGAATTCATCTCTGCCACTTCCTCCGCGATTTGCTGCATTGCAAACGTCAAACTATTACCTCCGGCCACGGCCATTGCAAACCTGTCCCATAAAGTCCATGACCATCTGCAGACACATGTTTCAGGCTGCAGCGAGGAGAGGAGCAGGATCATTATCACCTCGATGCCATTGCAAGTAGGGAAGTAGATGCCCATAGAGTCCATCCTTGCTTCCTGCCTCTCCTCTCCTCCCCCTGCTTCCTTTGTCCCTTCCCGTTCACTCGTCCGGCCACCCTCCACACCTCAGCTACTACCCCCTCACCAAATCTGCACCCTTGTCACATACCACCCCATCGTGCTCACCCTCACTGAAATTGGTAATTTTGCTTCTACCCCTACCACCTCATTTTCAATCACCCCACCCATGTATACAAGAAACTCCCTACCCTACCCCCTCAGTACAGTCTATATATACTCTCTTGTTGCACGATCGGTACGGGCTTGGGCTTGGCTGGCGCAATGGACAGCGCGTTGGACTTCTAATCCAAAGGTTCTGGGTTCAAGTCCCAGGTCAGGTGTCGCCCTTTCTTTTACTTCCGCTCAACTTGGCATTGAGCTTGCCGGGCTGGGCCGACCTCCCGGCTCTTTTTTGTTTTTGTGAACTGCCGCTCCGAGGTCCGGGAATCAAAGTGACGCCTACCGACGGTGTTTGCGGTTGCCGGGTTATCGATCCTCCTGATTGTCCTCGTACTGATTTTTAACTTAACTTTGAGTAAAAAGGTTATCCGCGGCGCCCGGCGCCGCGGACTCAGCGGATCAACCGTCAGCCGGCGGGCCCCCGGGCCCAGAATCGCCCGGAAGTTAGCCTCAGCTAGTAGGTCCGAAGCCCCAGTGCAGTGCCAGGCTGAGGGCGAGTCACCCGCGGCCCGCCGGGGCCGGGCAGCGCCGGGCCGCCGGGCGGCCGCCGCCCGGGCGCAGCCGCCCGAGACTCGCCAGTGACCGTGCGGGGCAAGCTGCAAAGTTCCGATGCCAAATTATGAGATCATGGGCCTGTCGGATGTGACTCACTCGGATCATGCCAGTGCCGGGCCCGGGGCGCGGCCCGGGCTCCGGGCCGAGCCTCGGAGCGGCCGCGCCGTCGGACTCGGACTGCCCGCCGGCGGCGCGGGCCGGGCCTGCCCTGAGCAACTCAGCTTACTGCCTGTATGAGGGGCATCAAGATCGCTCGAATGTCGCAGAAGCGAGCGAGCAGGACGAGCGAGTGGGGCGAGGGTGGGGAGTGAGAGCCAAGGGACGCACATGCTGCCATGAGGATAGTTGTATGATACTAGAGACATGCCAGAAGCTCTACTGTGAAGCGTAAGAAGGGCAAGGTTGCAGTATAGATGATGATGTGTTCAAATCAAGGTAGAACGGATCAGAGATTTGATGGATAAATCTTATCAGAATTCTCAGTTCAGATTGCACACATCGCAATCAACTTTGAAGTTCATTTCCAGGTAGTGTGATGAGCAGGATCTGATTGGTTTTTGGAATTTCTGAGACAGCAATCGGATATTCAATGATGAGAATAGGTTGATTGGCACATTGAGAGGGACCAGGCTTTTCACATTATCTATACCAATCATTCTTCTCCTCACTCGTTTCCCCTTGCTAGATGGGTGACCACCTGGACGACGAGCTTGCCCTGTTTGAGAAGGTAGGACCCGAGTTTCCACATGAGAGACTCACTTCTTCATTAGGAGATTGAATCCTTAGAATCTCAGAAACCAGCTGAGACGAGCTCGTCCTCAGGTGTGCGCATTGAGAACATGCTTGCAACCTTCTCACTCGCAGTTTAGCAAAACCCGGAGGATCTGAGACCACAACTGCAAAGAAGCCAAAGTGAGGGGTTCTTTTTGATTCCACATCCAGGATAACAACTTCCCTACTCAGGATCCAGTATGCAGCAGCACCTGTCAAGAACTACGACGATGAGCTGATGCCCACTGTTGCTTCTCGATCGTCGGGCGTGACAACGCTCTTCCAACCGGTGCGTCGCTTCACTTGATGCCTTGCGATCCTTTTGAGATCCCTTTCAGAGCTTGAATCTCAGTTATCAAGCGAATCCTGCGCCAAATTCATTCCAGGTGCGCAGGACCTGTTGGTGTAGCTCAGACCTGTGGAGCTAATCTCTTCCAGACATATGGCTCCTCCATTGCTCCGCCCGCCATCTCAGGAGGCGCTAACTCAAAGATGCCTGGTTTGAGATGGAACGACATGTGGCGGAGCTGAAATGATGTCAACCAGGAATACCGGACACAATCATGAGGTCGGCGGGAGGTAAGAAATGGTCGGACGCGTCGCTTTTGGAGTGGCCGAAGGATGACTATCGAATGTTCTGCGGGAATCTCGGAAATGAGGTACGAGATGCTGTGCCTGGAAATTGAATGAAAAAGATTTTTGACTGCTAGGTCGATGACTCGACCCTGGCAAGAAGTTTCGGAAAGTATTCATCGTTTCAAAAGGCAAAGGTTGTGCGCGATGGCCGTACAAGCAAGTCGAAGGTTGATGATGCTGGATTGCAGAACCCGTTGGCTTAGCAGACTAAACTAAGAAATTTCAGGGTTACGGATTCGTGTCATTCGCGGATCCTGCAGATTTTACGAGAGCGATGAAGGAGATGCAAGGTGAAGGAAGAATTTGTTTTCTGAATACCTGATTCGCCTGTAGGGAAATATGTCGGAAATCGTCCAGTGAAGCTTATGAAAAGTGAATGGCAAGGTGGGAGAATCCCTGCTGCGTTTGTTCCGGCTCACTCTTGTTCATCAGAGCGAGCTCTGCAGCCGGGAAAGAAGCGACCTGCCCCTCAACAGCAGCAGGTGCCGATTCTCACATTTCATAGCTACTGCACTCACTCGGAATGAACACTGCAGGGAGAAGAAGAGGAAGATACTGAATGGTGGAATAAGAAAGCAAGCAAACCGAAGAAGAAGTGAGTCCAATTCCTGCAAGACAGGAATGGTTTTTTTCCATTTTCATCAGTCAGGTTGAGAACGTGATTGGGGAAGGAAGAGACAAAGAAACAGTTTTAATTTCGTTCCAGCTGTGGTTAAATGTTCCTAAGTTTGCACAGGAGCGTGCTTGAATACACATACTATACATGGCAACTCTAAACTTAGGCTCAGATGAACACTACCGCGTGACCCTGACATAATATTTAGGCATGCAACAAGGGACTGGAAGTGATTTCAAACCTGGTGCACGTGTCCATAATCACTGCTGTAGTCACGGCCACCACAACCAAATGCTCCACTCTTTGCACAAGAAGGCATGTGCTTCAGCTGCAATTTGCCCATGTTAGATAAAGAAAGTGTTGCCAAATCAACTCCCTCACCATGGTCTGAAAATCCCATTCGGTGCGCCTCGCCATGGCCTTAGCAGCCTCCTGGTGAGCAAACTGCTGAACAGATGCGTAGCTCTGTAACAAGTCGAGAGCTTATCAGACCCCGACACAAGCCACAAGCAGTGACAAGAGCGCAGGAAGGACAGGTGGCACAGGAACGGCAGACAGGTGCCAACAATTTAGACATGCCAGCAAAAGAGATCGCGCATCTCCATCACAATACGGAGGATGATTGGTTTGCAATGCAAAATGCAGCAAAGGCTTACTAATCTCTTCCCAACTCCATCGTCTGAACAACCGAACTCCGCAACCCGCTCCCCCCCCCCCCCCTCCCCCAATTCTTTATGACCGTTGGGATGCAATTGGAATCTATACCCATGCATCCTGTCATTGCCTTCTACAATTGCACGTCTGTATGCGTCAATTTCTCTCTCATCTACTTCCCTTTGTGCATTCCTCGATTTCACAATGGATACGAACATTTCCTGCTGCCTCTTGCCACCTGTCTGTCCCCACCATTGCTTTTCCAATGTTTGGTCAATTCAACACTTCATATCATGTTGCAGGGATGTCGCTTCTCGTCAATACATTGTTTACCTCCTTGTTCACTTTCCCCCCCCCTCCTCCTCGCATCAGTTATCCTTACGCGTCTCTTCAAAGCCTCACCATGATTCGTCCGCTCTGCTTCTGCCGACCTACCCTACCCGATCGTCCAAAATGGTACCCCAACACCACTGGCTCCTCTGAACCCTCTGCTACCCACCCCGTCTGATTGCATTCAATTCATAACTTTTCTATGCTAATTAGTGTAGATGAGAATAATCATAGGTATTTATATAGGAAAAACTTGCATGGTGAACTCCTAGTGGTACACAAAAGGAATTCATTTCCAGTACCCCAGAATTTGCAGCACCCACCCCAGACATTCCTCACTTGTTCAGTTTTCTTACCACCCCCTTTCAATTAAAAAAAACATCTACCTGATTTTGCACCATATTATGCGCAACTAAAAGTATTTAAAATGATATAAAATTAATGGTTCGGCCCTGGTTCGGAATTGGGATTGTCCATTTTGAAAAACAACTGGGTCACGTTCAAATCATTACAACCAGATTTTATCTTGCCCCCCGATCTAAACGTTTACAATAGTTTTATACATAAATGCAGCCTGTACTATCTACATGTATAAAATAGTTTAAAATATTATATCTCATTTTTGGGGGTGGAAGTGTAAAGGGTTGGGATGTACCCCTTGACTACCGCCCTGGTTGTTTTTGATGTTTCACCCCCTTTTCTCTCGTCGGAAATAGGGGTACTAGTACCCGAGCACTGAAAGTGTACTTTTTTTTCCTTTTTAGTTTTCTACCCGTACCTCCTCGGCACGACAGCACCCTACCCACCCCCTCCGAGGACGTCAACATGTGAAATTAACCCGTGGAGTCCGAACTGAGCCCCCACCCCCCTCGATGACCTAAAATTGAAGTCGTTGTGTACCTGAGGGCAGCTAGGAAAGAGAAGCGGGGGAGTGGGGGTATTACTACGGTTTGATGAAATCCCTGACAGTTACGAGAGCACCAGGCATCCTTCAACGGTCACAACAAACCGTTACAGCAGACCGATCAATTTGACCGCGCTGCCCTCCGGTGATCATGGCTGTTGACGAGAGCAGGTAAGTGAGGGACTGATCAGTTGGATGACGAAGAGAGCAGGCTGGGAGAGGCTGAGCGGGGGAAAGACTGAGGAGAGGGAGAGGGGGAGGGGGAGGGGAAGGGGGAGGACTCCGAAGCTCGCCGGGAGGGGAGGGAGAGAGCCGGGAGAAGAGCAGAGAGAGAGAGAGAGGGGAAGACTCAGATGCTGGCGTCATTCAGTGAGGAATATCTCACAGGCTAGACCTTGGCCTGGGGTCTTTGTTCGCTAATCTTGGACTTGGGCTTGGAGACGATGGAGCACAATCGGTGTATTCGGGCGTACGATCGTTTGCGGGGACCTCGGGCAGCAAGAAGATTAGTCCTGCTACCAAGAAATATGAATGGAAAGAGTCAGGTGACACTAGGAGGGAGCAGAAATATGATTGCTCAACTACAAATACTCAGGGGGGCGAAGGGACATTAAGAGGGCTGAGAGTGAGGACACAGCAGCTGTTGTTGCAAGGTGGTTTCAAGAGCGAGAAGCCAGCGTGAAGGCGCTTTATGCCGACTCTCAGAAAGAATCGCTCAGCATTGAGGTGAACTGACAATCTTGCAACTTGAGGCAAAGAGCGCTGAGAATGGTCCAGCTACAACAGCTCAAGATGGCAAGATCATTGAGTGCAGGAAGACGAGAAAGGAAAAAGAACGAAGCCGTCTATGAGAAGAGGGAGGGAAAGGTGCAGATCGTAAGGAAGAGCGTCCTCACCATTGAAGTGCGTAGCCTTATGGATGATGCTGAAAGGTGACCGCGTTCTGGCAGGAGAGGAGGGAGCACTACGAATGGACGCCAACCATGCTCATGCATCGAGACGACTGCACGTGCTCTGTGTGCTCTAAGAGGATCAGGTGAGCCAGTGCTGCTGTCAATGATGCCGATGATCTCATGGAGTGCCGGCAGGGATGCAGCGAGAACGTTGCGGCACCGAACTCTGAATGCGAATGAGTTGGAGGAGACGAGGAAGCGACTGAACGAGCTATGGTGCAGGAAGCAGACTGAGGTAGATGCTATTCCTTGCCGTTCCCGATCTTCAACCTTCTCTCGACCTGTGACATCCCCGGCATGCAGAATTTGGGAGAGGACTCGGAAGTATGGAAACAGATACTACAGGAGAAGCTGAACTTGACAAGGCTAACAAAGGGCATGGCTCCCTACAAGACTCCTATAGACATCTGAACTTTATTCATACATACATCATCTCTTTGCGCTCCTCCACACTCCTCCACCTCTGTCCCTTCCTTGACGTCCTCCTCTCCCTCTTATCCTTTACTCTACGTGTTACGCTTGAACGCTTTCTCGATGATGTCCTGGCAGTCGCCCAGGTCATTAGCTATCGCGATGTCCAGCACGGTGTTGCCTTCGTTGTCTTTCATCTCCAGCAGCTTTCGCTTGCCCACGCTGAGCAGGAAACGGAGCACTTCCGTCTCTGCAGCAGCATGTATCATTGAGGATTGAAGGCTGACGCTCATCGTAGCATCCAGCAGCGAGAAGCCTTCCTCAGCTCTCTTGTCCTTCTCTTCCTCGTCTTCTGAACTCGCTTGTCCCGCCTCGTCATTCTCCGCATGATTGCCTTCCAGACCATCCGTCTCCGCCTCCAACTCGTCAGTCTCGTCGGAGTTCCTCCTGCTGTTCAGCACCGCGTAGTGGGCACAGGTCATCCCCGTCTCGTCCGTGAGAAAGAGCAAGTCCTCTCCTCCGATGTCCCACAGGTATCGGATCACCTCAAGCTTGTCTTCCCACGCTGCCGAGTGCAGGCATGTCCTGCCCTTGATGTCTCGCTCCAGCAGCATCGGCCTGCCTGCCTCTGCAAACAGGAGGGCAACCATGTCCAGGTGGCCGCTGGCGCATGCAAGGTGCATGCACGTGCGCCCTTCCAGTGGCTCTCGCTCCCAGAGGAGAGCAGGAGACGCCCGGCAGAGAAAGCTCGCGCACTCCTTCTTGTTGGCCAGGTTGACCCGCGTGTTCCAGTCCTCCGCCTCTGCCTCCCCCATCTTCCCCTCCGTCAGCCAGTGCAGCACATTCCAGCCCTCGTCGTCCTTGGCTTCGAGAATGGCCGCTCCTCCAACGTTGCAGAGCAGCTCCACCTGCAAACGAGGAGATGAGAGAGGAGAAGAGGGGAGAGGAGGGGAAAACGAAGTGTAGTGGGGAGGAGTGGTGCGGTAGGATGCAGTGAGGTGGGATGGGGCTGGTCTCTGGGATGGAGAGGAGGTCAACTGGACGTTTGGAAAGGAGGACGGAGAGAGACGGGGGGGGGGGGGGGGGGGGAATGGAAAAGGGGGGGGGGGGGAGGAGGGGTGTTACTCCGCGACGAGCCCTCTGTTTTG
>NW_005434647.1:458885-467345 GCF_000315625.1 Guillardia theta CCMP2712 | reverse complement strand
GGTACGGTTAGGAAGGAGGACGGAGAGAGGACGGGGGGGGGGGTGAGAGTGGAGATGGAGGGAGGAGGGAGGAGGGAGGAGAGAGGAGAGAGGACCTCTCGGGTGTGTCCATTCATCGCAGCATAGAAGATTGGCGTCCTGCCGTCAGAGCTGCGAGCATTGATGAGTTCGTTTCCTCCCAAGTTGAGAAGGTCTTCGGTGATTTTCCTGCATGGAGGTGAGGGAGGGACACAGGGAAGGCACTAAACAGCAGCACCTCCTCCCGTTGGCGCAGCTGAAGTGGAAGGCGATGGTTCCTTGCCTGCTCTTCCTCCACAGCAGCTCTGTCCCTCCGATCTCGCACAGCAGCTTCACACACTCACGGACGCCCGACAGGCACGCCAGGTGGAGAGGGGAAAAACCGTAAATGTCTTCCGTGAGCAGGCTTGCCCCTCCCTCCCTGCAGATGTACTCGAGGTTCTCCTCGCAGCCATAGCGGGCCGCAAGGTGCATGCAGTTGCGCGACTGGTTGTCAGGGTCCTCCAGCCTCAGCTCGGGCAGCTCCCTCAGCAGCTGCAGCACAGACTTCTGCGACGACTTGCGAGAAAACTTCGACGCCCAGTGTAGGCACGTCCGTCCTGTCCCGTCCTTGGAGCGAAACAGTCGATGCCCTCCCTGCTCGACGAGAAACCTCACAACCTCCAGGTGCCCCTGCTGGGCAGCTAGGTGGAGGCAGGTCCAGCCCTTGGCGTTCCTCTGCAGGAGGATCTTAGTGCCTGCCACGTTGACGATCTCCTGCAGCACGTCCAGGTGCCCCTGTTCGGCTGCTACGAAGACGCTCGAGTTGCCCTCCATCGCCCTCGTCTGCACCCGCGCGCCATACTCGATCAGCAGCTTCACGCACTCGACGTGTCCGGAGCGGCAGGCGAGGAAGAGGGGAGGCTCGCTCCTGTCGTTCATCTTGGCCACGTCTGCCTTCCTCTCGAGAAGGATCCGCACGCAGTCCAGGTGGCCGTTGAGGGATGCTGTGGCGAGGGCAGTGAAGCCCTTGCGGTTCTGCGCGTGGATGGAGCAGCTGGCGTCGAGGAGAAGGATAGTCTGATCCACGTTGCCCTGAGCTACAGCAGTGATGAGAGCCGTATCCCCGTCGAAGCCGCGCTTCGTGTCAATCTTCTCCTCGCTCTCCACCAGCCCTTCCCAGATGACAATCTTGAGCGCGGCCTGCTTCCTCTCCTCTTCCGTCTCCGCTTCCCTGTAGCACTGGAGGAGGAAGGAGCTCTTGAGACGGTGGACCTGAATCATGGAAAGCGCGTCTATGTTGTAGTCCGCCACCTCAGTGTTCTCCTCCCAGTAGGAGAAGAGCTCGAGCGAGAGGGACCGCAAGTTCGAGCTCTCCTCAAGCGCATGCTTGTAGTGCATGTCCTTGTTGTACCATCGGACGTCTTGCGACTCGTACAGCTCCACAAACCTGTTGCACTCCTCCAGGATCCGCTCCACCACCCTGCGTCCCTCCCCCCTCACCGTCCCTGCGTCTCCCTTCGGCAGCATCGCAACCCGCTGGAACAGATCTCGCTCGATCTCCTGCATGGTGTTGTTGAGGGCGTTCATGTGCAGGGCCTTCCTCCTCCCCTCCAGCTCCTCCTTGTTCATGCTCTTCAGGTTCACGTTCAGCCGCATCGAGAACACGAGCACGTTCCTCTCTCCGAAGACCTCGGCCTTGGGGGACCCGATCACCTCCAGGTTGGAGAGGGGAGGGAGCAGGACTTCGTTCTCCTCCGGGTACTGGCTCAGCCAATGCAATGACGCTCCCCGATCCACCTGCCCCATGCTGATCTCGAAGATGATGGGGAGGAGGCTGTCCCTGCTGCCTGTGTACTGCAGCGCCACGTCAAAGTTGACCGTCGTCGACCTGCCATGGATTCAGTCTCGAACTCCTCCTACACCTGCTCCTCTTCTTCCTCCTCCTGTACCTCTTACATCCTTCGTGGTGCCTACATCTCCTCTTCCTCCTACAACCTTTCCCTCCCTTCCTCCTCCTCTTCCCGCCTCACATGAAAGCAAGTTCGACGCCTCCTCGACATCCCGACGCATCGTCGACGAAGAAGCATTCAGGGAGCCTCATCCCCGAGAGGCCTCGGTAGACCTTCCTGCCGGGCGGCAGAGGAGACGCGCTGGCCAGTTTCAGGATGCCGCTGTTGATCATGTGGATGGTTGTCACATAGGAGAACTGGCCCTTCTGCTTCTTCCTGTGCAGCGCTCCTCGCAGCACCTCGTTGTACAGCATGTACATCGGCCCCTGCTCCATGCTCGTCATGTTCACATCGCACTCGACCTCCACCTCATCACCGTGTACAGCCTCAGCGCAATCAGCTCCTCCTCCGTCAGCCCTGACGCAGCAACGAGCGGAGACTGCATGAGCTCCGACAGGAGGCATCGCTTCCTTCCCCCCGGATCTTCCTCGCTCTCCTCCCCGGGGTACTTCCTTGCCTCGGATGGGCTCACCACGAACTCCCACTCCTCAGCTGGGCAGGTCCTCAGTTGGTAGTTCCCCGTGATGAACGTCTCCAGCGAGCTGTGCTCAAGCTCCATCGCCTCCTTCACGTTGATGGCAGGGAGGCCGATCGTTCCGTCCAGACCCCTCCTGAACCATCGCAGAGAGCCGAACCCTGCGTTCCGCAGGTGGCTGGAGGACATGGAGAACTTGTCCTTGAACGAACTTTGCGGAGCCATGCTCCTGGTCTTGTTCGAGCTCAACTTCTCGTTGAGCTTCTGCTCCAGCTGCACCGCGACTTCCTTCTTAACGTCGTCCAAAAGGTTCTGGATCAGGGAACGGTTGCTCAGGGTTCGCTCGATGGCCCCGGAGAGGGAGGCGCGCCGCTTCCCCTGCTTCGTCTGCGAGATGAACTTCCTTGCGAACAGCTTCGCCCAGTCGAGGTTGTTGGCCAGGTCCTCAATGACCTGCAGGTCGATGCGGCGGAAGATGATCTGACGGATGTCGTCGATGTCGATAGAGTTGTCCTGGTTCGCATCCAGAGCGTGGAAAACCTTATCGATGTCCACGTTCTCCACGGGGATGTGCAGCTGGATAAAGATCTCTCGCAGCTCGTCCTTGCTCACCCTCCCGTTTTTGTCCAGGTCGAGCTTCGAGAAGATCTCGTTCAGGTCGCATCCCTCGATCGACAGCTGCTGCCAACTGCTCATTAGCGCCTCTAGCGGGTCCTCCCGCTGCGGTTCCGCACTGTCCTCAGCCTCAGGCATGCTGGCGGAGGGCAAGGTCACAGACAGGCAAACATGCAACAAGACGATTCTTACGGGGCTGCCGGCTCCGCAGGACTCTCGTCCTTGTTCGCCCTGGAAGGGAAGGAGGAGGGGACTGGGACCTCGTTGGGCTGTAGTGAAGACATGACGTCTTGGTAGAGGCTCTGGCACCACTCGCCCCACTCCTTGTCACTAGCATGCGGGGATCGTTTCGAAGCTCGGATGGACGAGTGTTTCCCGTCCTTCCTCCACTCCAAGTGCATCCTGATATACGACATGTCTTCTTCCTTCGAAGAACGCTGTGATGTGGGTGGAAGCTCAATGCCGCAGATTTCCGCCATTTTCTTACAGATATAGAGGCAAGGATCGGCCGGGCGATTCATTGCTAGCTGCAAAGAAAGATCCTCGAACAGTATTCGGATGTTATGCTGGACAAAGTAGGACTCTACGTCCGCTCCCATTCTCGTCTTACCATGCAGTGGGGGTAGACGACTGCGGCTCATGGTTGCAAAAGTACACAGGGCAGGCAAGAAGGTCAGAAGATGTGCTTGTCACTTGCTTTCGTGTCCGTTCTCATGCAGACATGCTCTTCCTCTCTCGCTTCTCGTTCCTCGCTGCTCGAACTTCATATTGGGCAGTCGCGATCCGTTGGAATACAGCACCCAGGCCTATCAATTGCAAATTTTAAGAGTTGACAATACATTTGTACCAAAATCTTGAGAAATTTTATAGTTTATTGCACTCATTCGTTTGATCCCCTTATGTTTTTGTTTGGTCTTGGCAAACTTTTATTGTTCGAGGACCAATATGACCTGGACATAATAGTTGGCCAACACAAAGTTAAAAAAATTGAATTGATCTTTTTTAAATTGAATATAAGATGAATAATTTAAATACATTTGCTAAAATTGAAGTGAATATTCAGGTGGGGTGGGGTAATTAGTACTCTGTTAATCTCTGTTACATGTTTGGTCACAAAGGACTTTTTTTTTGTGGTCCGGGCAGATTGTCGCCGGAGGTTACTTCAAGTTTGAGACGGTACGGTGACTCAGCTGGAGACGGTCCAGAGCCTCCGAGGCTGCCGGGCGGCCCGGCTCACTACTTAGTGACAAGGACTTAGTGACTAGAAGGGCAGGTAGTTCGCTCATAATCGGAGGCTGGCAACCGTGCCGTGACGCGGCGCTGCCAGTGCCCAGCTCCGACTGGGATCCAAGCGAAGGAGGCCGCTAGTGAGTCAAAAAACCTTCGATATGATTCAGAGAAGATCGAACTACAGAACTCAATAGGGGACCGAATGGAAGCGCTCGATGTGAGGCTAGTGAATGAGATTCAAGTTTATTGCCGGGCCCGGGTCCGGGGGGGACTTGGACACTCGGAATGACTACGAACAACCGTCGGAGCCTCGCCGAATCATCGCGGCACGAGAGTCTCAGAGTCACGCGGCCTGCAGGAATTGAGGCACGTCGCTCCACTTGATATGAAACAAGGACGGGAAGGACGTT
Source organism: Guillardia theta CCMP2712 (assembly GCF_000315625.1). Taxonomy (NCBI): domain Eukaryota; class Cryptophyceae; order Pyrenomonadales; family Geminigeraceae; genus Guillardia; species Guillardia theta. The sequence goes on along the minus strand of NW_005434647.1, from coordinate 462,606 downwards.
TGTGCCACCGAGGAGCCTGCTTCTCTCAGCTCCATCGCCAGCTTGTGACAGCTCATGTCCTGGACGCTCCCTCGGGAGCAGAAGACGAAGAAAGAGTGGCGAACAAGTGGGAAGGAGAACATGTTGATCAGCTCTCGCAACAGCTGCCTGCTCGCAGGCCCAGGGAGCAGCACAAGGGAGTCTTGAGCAGACCGCAAGTGTCCAACATCTACATCCCCTGCCTCCGAGATCACCAGGCACAGTCTTCGCTTCAAAGGTCGATCCTCCACCACGTGCACGACCCTGCCCTCACACTCGACCCGTCCGTTCGCCACCATGTTGCCTCCGAGCACCGACCGGCACGAGCTGGATCTTGCCACGAGGACTCGCAGGGTCTCCCCCTCTCCCTGTCCCTCCGGCTCCTTCCAGCTCCTCATGACGGCCGTCTGAGCATGCGAAAAGTTCATCGGGTGGAGCCAGAAGACCTTGGAGGCGTCGGATGCTGGGGGAAGCTGCACGCCATAGATGGAAGAGAGGTAGTGGTTGCTGAGCAAGGAGGGGTAATAGGAGAGCACGAGCTCCCTGCTTGTCCTCCGCCAGACCTTGCCGAACTGAAGGCAGGGGGGCAGCCACTCCCCGTCGAGCCCAGGTGAGCTGGAGCCGAGGAAGGCAGGGTCCCGCAGGAGGTAGGCCTCTAAGGCATCGGAGGCGATCAACATGGTCATGGTGTGACTGAGGTCCGAGGATGGGAAGGGCGAGGACAGAGCAAGAAGCTTCCGCGCACCTGCCGGAGTCAGCAGGAAGTCTCGAGCACACGCTGGTCGCCTTCCCCTTATGATGATGGACCTGCCCTCGTGCTCTGAGCTACAGTCCTCTTCACAGTACGCGAGGAGGAGGACGTCTGCTGACTGAGGCAGCTCGTTGATCGCTGCCTGCAGGGACGAGGAGATAGAGGAGGGGTCTGCAGCAGGAGACGTCGTATCAGAGAGGACAATGAGGCCTTCAAGGCCTTGCATGCGAGAAGCTTCCAGGATGGCGAGCAAGAGAGTCTGTGAGCTCGCCCCTCCAGCTGTACATCAACGGCTGCGCCTGCTCTGCCTCCATCGCTGCACCTCTTGTCCTCTCTGGAACCATCTCGCTCAGCATGTGTGTATGTGTACAGGTGGCAGAAGCCGATGCTGCGAAGCCAATCCTGCCGATGCCTATGGTAAGACGAGCAGTTGTCGACCAAGAGAAACGCAGCCAGGCCAAGGCAAGTCTGACTGACTTCCCCCATGAAGTCCCAACGGAGGAGCCGGCGTGACTGTACAAGAGCACGGCGATGAAACTCAACGATCCTGTCGTATGAGTGCGGATCAAGTTGGAGAGAAACAGTTCTGCTCATCCTTTCCAAAGCTCGCTGGTTGAGCACCGAGAGCAGAGGGACGAGATGATCGTCTTGTTCCTCTGTTATAAAACAGACCCACTTCTTGACGTGTCGGTTGTCAAATGCGATGTGCACAGCAAACTCTATGCTGAAACAACCCCGTCTAGCAAAGTGGAGGGAAACTGAGAATTCCTTGTCGACTTCCTCTGATGAGTTCAACACGTTGCGCAGAGGAGCAGAGAAGACTAGAGTGTCGTTGACTGAGAGCTTTGCTACCCCACGACTCGCATCATCTGACGGGGAGAGTTTGAATCTACACCGACATGTCGTCGTTTGACTCTCCATCCAGATATCCACTTGGATTTCTCGCTCCTCCCCCGCCCTCCCCCGGCTGCCTGGCCCGCTGCTGCGGACGGGGATATGGGTGAAGGGATGAACGGACGGAGAGATTGAGTCAAGAGGAGCATGGGGAGGAAAGAACCGCTCGGCTGTGTTGACGTAGGGGAAAGGCTTCTGAGGGCCCCACGTCCTCCTCTCGCACCTGTCCTCAGCCTCATCATGGTTCCACACAGTGATGGGCAACCGCATGCTCCTGCCATAGGACGAGTACCCGAAGGAGGACGTGTCCGACAGGATCGCGTCATCCGCTTCCCCCATCACATGCCAGTCAGCAAACGATCCCAGCAGCCTCGAAAAGATCTCCTCCTCGCTCTCTGCCGAGCATTCATGGTCCAGTCCGACGTGTATCACCTCCTCCTCACTCAAGAGCAGCTTGAGGCCCGCCAGCTCCTGCTGAGCCCTCGGGTGGATCTTCTTGTCGTCTGTGATGATCATCAGGCAGGCATCCTTCGACGCGTTTGCAATCTTGCGAGCACAACGGTAGATCTGACGTTCGCCCTCCTCCTTCAGAATCTCATACCCTGACGTGCAGGCTGTGCCCACACGGATCTGAAGGACTATCAGCGAGCCGCAAGCCTTCCTCTGCCCCCAGAGAGCCTCCAGCTTCTGTTCGAGGGCAGGGGAGGGAGAAAACAAGGAGGAGACTGTCCGACCGATGAAGAAGTAAAATCTTGGCTCAGGCACGAGGGAGAGGACCTGAGAGCTCTGAAACCAGTTTATGTTGTCGAGGAAGACGCAGAGCGGGCACAGCTGTGTAGTCTTGTGCACCACAAGATCGGCATCAATGTCCGCGAGCATCTCGCAGTCGTCATCGCTCGAGATCTGAGCCACTGTCTCGATGTCCTGCAAGAAGCCCTGCAGCTGAAGCTCCTTCATGTCCCACTCGAACATGCGGGGCATCAGGAAATGTCGTAGCCGGCGCGGGTTCTCCCACCACACGAGGAAGGCTCTGTTGGTTGCGAGCGCAGCAAGCAACGTGGAGGTCAGTGTGATCATCTGGTTGCCCAGTCCTCGTCGTTCAGTGGCGTTGAAGACGAGGTAACGCTGGGAGCACAGCCCTCTTACCACGCTGCTGTGGAACTGAGAGTACTGCTCCATCCATGCCTCCCACGTCGCTGGGATGACTTGGGAGGAAAACTCGCACTCGGGCATGAGGACGAGGTCTTGTTCAGAGACGGCGCGAGACGGTCCATCGGCGCTGGAGGACAGACTCCAGGTAAGACTCGCCTCGTGTCTCCCGTGAGGAGGCAGGGAGAAAGAAACGATGTGATGGTTGGGCGATGGTGTCCATGGGACCTCGAGCGTGTCCAGCAGTGTGCTATTGATGCGAATCGCAACCCAGCATCGAGATGCTTGGTGCCCCTGCAGATCTGACAGAGTGGTGCTGAAGGAGAAAGAAAGGTGAGCCGTCCAGGAAGGAGGGTTGTTCAATCTTTGATACTTCAAGTCTCGCAAGGATACAGCCAGCTCAGGTCGCGCGGGGATTGCCAAGAGAAAGAGCAACAAGTGCAACAGCGCTTGTTGCCCTTTCATCTGAACTTGCAGCTCTGAACGACTCGTAGCGTTTGCTCGAGACTGATTAAGGATCCTCTTCTTCCAACATCCCTCTCTTCCTCCCTCCTCCTCCCTCTCCTGCTACCTCTCCTCCCTCCTCCCTCCTCCCTCCTCCTCTCCTCCCTCCTCCCTCCTCCCTCTTCTCCTCCCTCGCTCCCTCCACTATGTCCTCAGTCTTGTCTTCGTTACATGGATCCATCGCCTTGCCCCACAGTATCCCATGCAATCTACCACCCTCTGACCCCACCCCCTTCGTATTCATGAAAAGTACCCCCTTCACGGCCAATCCCCCTCCTCTGCATGGTCGCATTCTCCCAGCCGCCAACCAAGGACCGAACACACCAAACCCCACCAGCACCCTCTTGAAACTCCTCCCTGCTCCTCCACACCCACCTCTTCCCTCGCTCCTCGCTCCTCGCTCCA
>NW_005434647.1:455724-458785 GCF_000315625.1 Guillardia theta CCMP2712 | reverse complement strand
TCCTCTCTCCTTCTCTCTTTCCTCCCTTCCTTCCCCCCCCCCCCCCCCCCCCCATCTTGCTTCAGTTTTCCACAGAAAACATTTCACAGCCTCCCATTCACTGTCATCTCTGTTGCCTTTCCATCGCCTGCTCTTTGCACGTCCTGTTTCTCATGCTGGATGCTTCCTGCCTCTTAAACCCATCACCATTTCAGTTCTACTAGTACCATTTCAGATCTCCTCTACCTTTCGCTGAAAGCTATCATCTCTTATCACCGGCATTGCTCTGATGCTGTGCTCTTGTACCAGGTGTCTTCCTGAGTCTGCAAAAATCCCCGATGGGAAGCTACTGATGATCTCACCAAATCCCTCCGCCTTGCTTGTGAAATCAGTGGACAATCCTCTAACGTATTCTGATCGGCATGGCCGGGAATGTGGGCAGCTTGGCAATAGTGACTTCTTGTCTGCTCCTCCTTGAGCTCGCGTTTGCAACCAACAGTCATGGAGCTCCTTGCTCCACCGCGAGTCACCGACTCCCTTCCACAGCATGCCAGTCTGGGATCTGCCCAGGTCAACTCTCCACGAGGTTACGTGGGGGCCTGCAGATCTCATCCAAGATGAGTGAGAACCAATTCACGTACAAAGATCAGCTGGTGAGGCATCTCCCTTGCCTGATGGCACCTCCTTCCCCCGCAAACTGACTGGTGAGCAGATGCTGAACCAGTACGCGGGTCTTAAGAAGGAGGTCGAGGACCTCCAGCAGGAGTTGAAGAAGGATCACGAAGACCTCGAGAGCCTCCGAGACGCTCTGGATGAGGTGAAGCTGCTGGGAGGACGAAGTCCCTTCCTCTTCCTTCCTTGACACCTCGGCGCAGCTTGAGATCTACAAGTGCAAAGCTCCTCCAGAGTTCGAGTGCGTTCCCTTTGCGCTTAATCCTGCGCCAGCACTGACGTGTGTCTGTTGGTTTCAGCAAGATCCGCAACTTGCCCCCTCCACTACAGTACTGATCCTATGAGTTCAGAGTCAACAACAGATTGACTCGTTGCAGGTTTCGGTGGGGAGAGACTTTCTCAACGTGGGACCCACAAACTGTAGGAGACATTCTTGAGTCACAACTGAACGGATTGGAGACGATGGTAGGATGGAAATCGAGAAGTAAGGTGTTATGACCATGAGAAGGTTGAGCAGAAGGAAGAAGATGTTGAGACGTATCTGAAACGGAAGGAAGAGTTGAGAGAGAACTTAGAGGTATGGAGATGCTTGCTACCTTAACTAGAGCTGATAACAATGGCAGGAAAGATTCGGAGATCTTGTGACCTTCTCAAGTACTGACGAGGAGGATGAAGAAACCGAAGAATGATCATGCGATTTATGCAAGTAAAACGAGAGGAAAACTGAAAATGGGAAAGCTGTAAATGGAATATCTCACGGTCCACCATAAAAAATTAAAGAACACCGTCTTGATGTGAACAAAGAAATACACAAATATCTGATCGAAAACTCTAAGTTTCATCTACGTCTTCTTCATCCGGACCAGACTCACTTCCTTCCTCTTCTTCGTCTGAATCTGACTCCCCTCTGGTATCAAGATCGCGAAACCGATGGTTGAGGTTTTCTTCAATGGAGCTTGAGCTGGATTCATCGTCCGATCCCTCCCCCGATCCCTCTCCAGACCCTTCGCTGTCTGATTTCTTTGACGCTCCTTCACTTTCGCCTCCATGTCCTCGCCGCGCAGCTCGCTCTGCGCTCCACGAGTCGAAGAAGCTCTGTTGCGCAGCCACCTGTCATGGTCCTCAGTCACTCACATCATCACCCGCATCCCTCCTTCATCTCACCACACTCGCGCTGTCTGTGCAGCTTGCGTAGGCTGTAAGCAGCTCCTTGTTCAGGTCGATGAAGCCTTGGCCCCACTTGAACTTGCTCAGTATGAGGTGAGTTTCCTCCTGGAAGCCAGCGATGAACAGACACGCGGCGATGGCCTGCGAGGCGTCTCAGAGAGCTGAGCAGCATGACGCAGCAAGTCATTTACCTCTACGCACGTCAGCTTGAAAGGCCTTCCATAGTTGACTGGGTTGGCAGCCACAAGGAACGGAAGCAGCCTGGGCTGCCCACCCTTGAGGGTGTGAAAGGGCATGTCATCGACCTTGACAGCGATCAGAGAGCGAGCAGAACAGCGACAGACGGCACCTTGTTCCAAGAGCAGTCAACCACACAGATGCCATCGCTCTGAATGATGTCTCTGTCCATGGGGCACACTGATTGGGTGGCGGAGGGAGTCAGGACGATAGCGTTACCCCTGCACCTCTGTTGAGGCTTCAGCTCTCGGATCCATCCTGCTCTTGACAATTTCTTCCCCGTACATCGCTTAGCGTCGCACTGGCCGAAGTCCCACATGGCCAGCGGCAGCGGGAACCTCCTCCCAGCTGCATTGTCAGCATTTTGCCCCGGGATAAGAAGCTCGTCCCCTTCTTCATACACACGCCTGGAATGAAACCTGCTTCCTGTCCCTGCTGTCTTTGCCCGACCTCGTCCTCGTCCTCTTCCTCCCATCTTGTGAATCTAGGTTCGCGTGCCTGAGACCATCCAGTCAGAGTCACATCAAGAGCTGAGCGGCCTGTTATTAGTCGGAGAGCCGCATCTTTCAATGAAGAGAACGAAGTGCTCACCCTCCTCCTATAGACAGCACTTGATTCTTCTCGATAGTATGCCATGTACTCTATGACTTCATCTCCTTCCTCTCGTCCTATTTTTCTCCTTCCCTCCTCCTCCCCTCCCTCTTCCCCTATCTGTCCCTGCAACATTTTCAGCGCCGTATTGCACGTGTGCGCGGGCCAGCCCTCACACCTGTCTAAATATTTGAATCAAATCCAATCTAAATATTTGAATCAAATCCAATCGAACTGCTTCAGATTGAATCGAATGAAATCACAAAATCACCCCGATGAAAGCTTTGCTCAACGTCCTCCCATTCTCTTCTACTCTCCTTCCCCTCCCTCCCTTCTCTCTCCTCGCTCCTCCCTCCTCTCTCCTCCCTCCTCCCTCCTCCCTCCTCCCTCCTCCCTCCTCCCTCCTCCCTCACTC
>NW_005434647.1:408240-455624 GCF_000315625.1 Guillardia theta CCMP2712 | reverse complement strand
GGAAGGATACATCTACGACGGAGAGTTTTACGATGGGTAGGCGGGAGGGGCGGGAGGGGACGGAGGGGACGGAGGGGAGGAAGGGAAGGGAGGGAGGGGAGGAAGGGAAGGGAGGGAGGGAAGGGTACAAAAATTGTGACCGTTTACTTCACGACAGGGTCCTTCACGGGAAGGGGCAGTTCTCCACCCCCAAAGGAGAGATCTATCACGGGGAGTTTGTTCAAGGCAAGAAACAGGGGGAAGGGATCATGCAGTACAGCGAAGAAACAGTCTTTGTGGGGAGCTTCCAGTCAGACGTGTAAGTCCCCTGACGCGTCAGTCTCTGTTAGAGCCCTCAACTTTGCCGCAGGAGGAAGTACGGCTCTCTCCGGGTGAAGGACACCACGTACTCCGGCCCGTTCCAAGGGACTGCAGGGGAAGACTATGCAGAAGCGATCATTCCTCTGCAAGATGGTGACGAGGCTGGGGGAGAGGAAGGAAAGGAGGTAGCGAAGTCGACGGGTCATGACGGTCACACGCAAGGAGAGAGTCAGCCAGACGATGCTGCCGCCAATAACGAAGTAGAGGACGGGAGAGGTCAGCAGCAGGTTGCCTACGGCAGGCAGGATCACGATGATGGAGCACAATACATGGGGGAGTGGGTGCGAGGATACCGGCACGGTCGGGGAACGGGCAAGTGGCCGGACGGGAGCATGTACATGGGGCAGTGGCTGGAGGGGCAGGTAGGAGGGGCAGGGAAGCACACCTGGGCGGACGGATCCTGGTAGGAGGAGGAGAAGGTGCATGGAAGTGGAGGTTGACGTTAATGTCAGTTATCATGGGGAACATACGAGTGGTGTGCGGCATGGAAGGGGGAGAATGCAGTACGTCGATGGCTCGCGGTATGAAGGAGATTATGAGGCAGGCTACAAGCATGGCAACGGAAGGTGAGAAGCGTGCAGTCATAGAGGACTTACTCACTCCCTCCTTCCTCCTCAACAGGTTCTCGTCAGCTCAGTCTGAAGGAAAATGGGTGGTCTACACTGGACAATTCGAGAATGTGAGGGAAGGGGGAGGGGAGGAGGTGGCGGGAAGGGGGGGGGGAGTTGTTGGGTTGGGGGCGGGACTGAAGAGTAGGGGACAAGGGAGGGTAGCAGATGTGACAAGGAGAGAAAGGAAGGGAACTGACAGTGAGATGGTCGATAGGGGATGGCTCATGGTAGTGGGACGATGCAGTGGAATGAGGGAGAGGAGATGATAGCTCTCTACGAGGGAGAGTTCCAAGAGGGCCTTCGCCATGGTGAGGAACACAGCTGATATGCTTGCCAAATTGATCGCGGCTCAGGGAAGGGGATCTTGATGGAGCCGGTTAAACGAGAGGAGAGCGAGGGGGAGGGGTGGAGAGGGAAGCAGCAGGAGGTCCAGGAGAAGCAACGCGAAGAAATGGACGAGCTGCAGGGCAAGAAGGAGGAGGGGGACGGAGAAGTGCAGCCAACAGCGGATGGAGGGATGGTATCAAACTCCGCAGAAGAGAGGAAGTTCAACGCTGACATGAACATGTACGATGGGGAATGGAGAAAAGACAAGAGGCACGGGTAACGCAGCCAGTCATCCCTCATTCTTCTCTGCTCTTACTTTCCTTCTATACACTCTTGATTCGTTCACCTGCTTTCACCTTTCACACTGTACACCACCAACGCTATTTGCAGCTACGGGAAGCTGCTCAAGCACGACGGGAGCGAGTACGTGGGAGAATTCCGGTATTTCTACTCTTCTATCCTTACGATCATATTCAACTGCATCATACTGCACTTGCTCCTGCTCTACTGCTCTACTGCTCCTGCTCCTGTTCTGATCGCAGTCTCTTTCAGCTTCGACAAGTTATGGGGTTCAGGGTCGTGGAGATCAGCCCATGGGGACTTATACGAGGGAAGGTTCGTGGAGGACAGCATGCACGGTATCGGCACCTACCAATCAGCCCATGGGGAGGTGAAAACCTTTGACGAGCTCCCCTACCCCTCTGATCAACTTTCAGGTTTACGAGGGCGAGTGGCTGAACCACTTGCCGCACGGGACAGGAAAGTATGTGCAGGCCAACGGGAACCAGTACGAGGGAGACTTCTTGCGAGGAAAGAGGACGGGGAAGGTGAGGAGGGCGAGTTGTTGGAGGCAGCGGCAGAAGGGGAGGAAGAAAGGAGAGGAAGGCGAGGAAAGGAGGCGGGACGGAGCAGGAGCCCATGGCGGATGACGAGGATGCTGCAGGGGACCTTGAGATACAGCAATGGAGATGTGTATGAGGGAAGCATGGAAGACGGCAAGCCGTATGGGGAAGGTGAGCAGAAACCAAGGAGAAGCAGGAGTATCAGGAGGGGGAAGGCCAAGAGGGAAGGAAGAAAAAGGAGAAGGGGGATTCAGAGACGGGGGTAGAGGAGGCGAGAAAGGGGAGGGGTCTCTCTTGAGAGAAAAGCGGGAGGTGGGGAAGGAGGCTGAACAAGGTGGGATGGTACAGGGATGCTCATGTACGCGGACGGGGAGACAACCTTCAAGGGAGAGTTCTTCCGAGGGCTGAAGCACGGGAAAGGGATTTTGATCGAGGTCGTCAACGACGAGGCGGTGATCCGGGAAGGGACGTGGAATCGAGGGAAGATGATCAAACAGGAACTGACTTGAGTGCGAGCCCGTCTCTGCATCCCTCTATGCCTCATCGTCCTCCCTGTCGATTCCGTTCGAGATCCCCAGGAGTTCCATCCCATAGCCGCAGTGCATCGCACGATACCCGTTGCCCTGTGCAGGCGTCAGCTCCTCCTCCTCCTCCTCCTCTCCCGGTTCAACCTCCAGCAAGGCAACGGCTTCTTCATGATCTTCCGGGCTGAGCAATCCGACCTCCAAGAACAAGACCTGAGGCCTGCGAGAGGAGAGGAGAGTCAGAGGAAGGAGGCGGCGGGTGATTCGCGCAGGCTACAGCAGGGCAGCGGGGAGGGGGCGATCGCTACCTTGTGCAGTCTTGCGGGGAGATCTCGAAGAACTGTTTGGCTATCTTGAGGTCATAACCTTCGGTGTCAACTAGTACACATGTCTTATCATGCTGCAATGCTGACCAGCATCCTCCCCTTTCCTCTCCTTCCCTTTCTCCTCCTCCTCCTCCTCCTCCTCCTCCTCCTCCTCACCTGCCAGCACGTCTATCCTCGTGATCGCATGCTCCTTCAGCAGCGACGACATCGACTGACAATCCCACCTCCTCAGCAACGATGCTGTTAATGACGCTCTCCCTGGGGACAAACTGTCGGTCCTCCTCTCCTTCACAACCAGCGCACTCACCCTCAGCTCCTTGTGCTTCGACAGAGTCATCGCCATCCCCCGGCGGCAATCCATCTTCATCTTCCTCGACAGCTCAAAAATTGCGAGAGCAGCAGCAGCAGCAGCAGCAGTACCACCACCACCACCAGCAGCAGCAGCAGCAGCAGCAGCAGCAGCACCACCACCACCAGCAGCAGCACCAGCACCAGCAGCAGCAGCAGCAGCACCAGCAGCAGCACCACCACCACCACCACCAGCCGCACCAGCAGCAGCACCACCAGCAGCAGCACCACCAGCAGCAGCACCACCACCAGCAGCACCACCACCAGCAGCAGCAGCAGGTCTCACCTGCAAGGAGGGACGAGCTGCCATCCAGTCCGAACTTGTGCATCACCTCAGGACTTACTGCTCCCTTCACCACCATCAGACCGCGTCCCTTCCCTCCTCCTGTCCCACCGGCGGCAGGCGGTACATAACGCTCCTGCCGTCCTCCTCCGCGATGCACTTGTTGGCGAACTTGAGCCTCCCTCCTCCCTCCTCCCTGCCACTGGTCCCGTTGCCGTAGTTCCGCACGAGAGCATGGAAGTAGTCCCTTAGAGGCTCTACGAGCAGCCCCCCCCACCCTCCCCCTGCCAGGAAGGGGTACAGGTGATCGTGCTCTACCCCGTCCATGGCTCCTACCTGGAGGGCAAACGGCACCCTGCCCTCCCTCCCCGCAACGGAGGCGACTCGTTCCAAGGCATGCTCGAGGAGGGGAGCCCGCATGCGCACAAGTTGGTGCTCCGGCTCTCCCTCCTCTCGATGCACCGTCCATCTCCACTGCCGCCACCCTGAGCAGTGCCAGTCTCTAAAACCCTCCCTGCTCCCTCCTTCCGGCATGATGTTCCATCTCACCGCCATGATCTCCCCTAGAGGATCGTCAATGCTGCGCTGCCATAGGAGATCCCCGGGCCTCCCGTCGCCTGTGGCTCCGTAGACTTGTAGCAGTCTCGCTCTGCTGCCCTTCCCCTCCTCGCAGTTGACTTGAAGCTCTACCTCCACGCCTCCTGCCGCCTCTTCCGATGTCACGACGTGATTCGGTGGAGGATACAGAACCCTGAAGCACTCCTGCTCCTGCTCCTGCTCCTGCTCCTGCTCCTGTCCTGCTCCTCCGGCAGAGGAAAGCAGGCATGCAAATATGAAACAGCACAATCTACGCGAGCTGACAGACATCTGGAAAGGGAGAAAGGGAGGGACAGGACGAGACGAAGGACGAGATGAAGGACGAGGAGAAGGAAGTAGAGGAAGAAGGGGAGGACGAAGGGGAGGAGGAAAGGGAGGAAGGGGAGGAGGAAAGGGAGGAAGGGGAGGAGGAAGGGGAAGGAGGAAGGGGAGGAGGAAGAAGGGGAGGAGGAAAGGGAGGAAGGGGAGGAGGAAGGGGAGGAGGAAGGGGAAGGGGCGGGGGGTGAGGAACTGGCAGGTCGGGAAACAGGCGGGCAGGTCGGGGCGGATGGAGGGTTTTATTTAGTAGTTAGCGCACCGGGGGGGGGATGCGATGGAGGGAGGGAATGCGTGAATGCTGGGGATGGACGTGGAAGGGCGAACGTGAGAGGAGGAGGGGGTGAGAGACATGGCGAAGAAGGAGGGGAGATGCTACGTCTGCCATGCTCCCTTCACATACATATGGAGGTACCGCTGCGCCGAATGCCGGCATGACTTCTGCAGCTCGCATGCTAAGGATGGTTGGGGATTGGAGGACGATGTCGAAGGGGAGGGGGAAGAAATTTTCAGAGAGCTCGTGGGAGACAAGGTAGGAGGAGCGGAGGGAGCGGAGGGAGCAGGAGGAGGATCGGAGCCTCCTGCTTCTGGGGTTCTCTGTATCCTGTGCTTCGCCCCAAAGAAGATCGCTTCCCTGCAACGAGAACTCTACGATCGATTGGACAGCATCCAACCTGCTCCAGACCAGCTGCCAAGATGGGGGATCCTGCAATCGCTTCCTGTGCCAGGTAGGAGAGGGAGATCGATGGCGATGGTGATGGTAGTGGTAACGACGATAGCGATGAGGAGGAGGAGGAGGAGGAGGAGGAGGACAATGTTGATGACGGCGACGATGACCATGATTGATATGATTTACTCGCACTATTTCTCCCTTGCTCCCATTCATGGCATCCCTCCCTTGCTGCAACATTCCTTTACATGTTCTTCCCACAGGTATCATCACAAACGCAAGCTCCGTGGTGGTCGACAGCGGGTCCATGGTATGGGGGGCAGCGCGCAACATCAGCGGCTCTCTCGTGAGCGCCGCGGGATCGTTCGTGCCGACCTCTTCGTCTTCCCTCCTGCCGTTCTCGTCTCAAACGCCATCGGAGGAGGTCAAGATAAGAGGAAAAGCGAGGAGAGCCCTCATTGAATGTCCGGCAGGAGGCTGGGCAAGGCGACAGGTCCGGGAGGAGCCCTCTTCCTCCTCCTACCACTGCTCTGCCTCTTCCTCCTGCATGTGAGCAGGGTCTTATCTATCTTCTTGTAGTTGCTGATGGGCCAGTTGAGCAGCCGGCAGCCAACCTGAGGAACACGCGAACAAAACTGTCGATGAGGACTCGAGCCAGTCCAGCCGCATCAAGGGGATCGAGCAGGAGGTTGTCGCTACTTCCTTCCTTGCCCTTCTTCTTACGCGCCCATCCTTTCCAGTTGGAAGACTTCACGCTCCGATATGAGGCCGCTGAGGCTCTTCGATCCAAGGTAACAAGCAAATGACTCCTCCTCCTCCTCCTCTTCCTCCTCCTCTATCATCATCATCTTCTTCTTCTCCATCATCATCATCATCATCATCATCTTCTTCTTCTTCTTCTTCTTCATCATCATCATCATCATCATCATCATCATCATCATCATCATCATTTTGCACCCTCGTCATCTTGATCTCTCAGGCCTGGTTGACCGTCATATCTCCAACGGAGCATGACGTCTGGTTTGCGGGGCATGAGGTGAGAAGCCCTCCTCCACCCCTCCAGCTGACCTGCCTTGTTAGGGGATCCTAGCATGGGAGTCCAAGGGAATCATACGTACCCTTGCTGTTCAGATTGGCACGTATGTTGGCTCCTACGTGTCCTCGTGGCAGGTACAGTTCACCTCTTGAGCTGTTAGTCCATCTGACGTGGGGCAGACGCTGTGCAGGAGCATTCCGGATACAGGGGAGGTGAGTCATACAAGCGCTGACGGGAGGAGGGAGGAGGATGAAGTTGAGATGAGATTGGAAGGGGGGAAGGGAGGAAGGAAGTCAACAGTAACTTGTCTTGACATGCAGGTTACGCTCAAGCTCCCGGCAAACACGCCAAATGGATGGTACTGCTTACGTGTGACGGTCTGTATGCCCCTCTTCCCCCTCTGCTTCTCCCTTCGCCAACCACCCAACCCCAACCCACCCCCTCCCCAACCCTCGTCGCATCTTCCTTGACTGTCGTTACGGTTGACTCGAGGGCCGTAGGGAGCCAATGGGATAGTGGATTCAACTTCTGCCTACTTCCTGGTCAAGAGCTCGGCCCCCAAGATCGTCATGTCGGTGGGCCATACCCCAAGGTTTCTCTGACTCCTCTTCCTCCTCTACCCTGTTGATGAGTTGGGATGGGCAGCGGTTGCTTCTGCCGCGGCAGCTCATATGCTATCCAATGGAGGACAAGGTGAGAGGAAAAGGCTGGGGCTGATCAGAGTGACGCTCGTGCACGGAAGGAAACCAGGAGACGATGCTGGGGAGGTCGTTCTTTTGTCAGAGGAGGAAGACAGGTACCACATACCCGTTTCCGTTGCGCCTCCGTCCTGACCCCCCCTTGCAGCGGGGATGATCTCCATGAACCGACCTCCCTACTCAAAGGTGCTCTTGCATGGGGTCAGGCGGTCCTAATGATATTGGCAAGATGCGTATGATGGGAAGAACGATCCGATCCTCAAGGAAAAGGACCTGGCGCCGCCAAGTGGTGCTGCGATGCGTCCTCCTCCTCCTCCTCCTCCTCCTCCTCATCATCATCATCATCATCATCATCATCATCATCATCATCATCATCATCATCGTCATCGTCATCGTCATCGTTATCCTTATCCTCCTCCGTATCCCCCTGAGTGATTTCCCAGGATCTGCAGAGAGCGATGAGAGTGACTCTGCTATGGATCAGACCCTCCTTGAAGCTGTTGCTCAAATGCCAGCGAAAGGTGAAGTCGAGTTTGCAAGTAGAGTGCGAGCTCAAGAATACAAATACAGCCGCAGGTGTGCCCGAGGGCCTGACTGAGGTCAACCAAGAAAGCTCGCAGGACAAGGAAGCGCAGGGGCAGACGCACCTAGATGATCATGTGAAGATGGGTATGTTTGGACACTTGGATCCTTTGATGCTCTGCACTCGTCAGGAATCTGTGGGGATCAGTCAGGCCGTCTTGCTTCACTCGACTTGCAATGCGGTGATGGATGCGACTGACGCGACTCAGCAAGGCCTGACCAAGTGACGGGCAGGCGATGGCGCTAAAAAACAAATCCACCGACTCCAAGTGACGGGTTGAAAGGCCTTGTCGGCACTGATCTGATCCTGGCGTCAGAGTTGCACAGGAGGAGCTGAGGCGATGGACACTCGAGCAGGAGCTCGCCAACATAGACAAGGTCCAGCTGAGATGAGGCTGCACCTGATGACTCCTTTCTTTGCAGTCAAGGAGTAATCCAGGCTCAGCTGCCAAGTCAGAGAAGAAGTAAACTCATCGGGAGATTCTCAAAATGATCATTTCTCCAGGACACCTGTCATGGGACATGTGTTGGAATTCGCTTCGAGGTTACCAGACTCTGAAACAGCCAAGCCAACTGCTTTGCTCTGATACGTGAGGTCGTAGATTTGGCTTCTGGAAGGAGATTGCCTTTGGGTTGCCGGATCATGGAGAATATTTGTGGACAGTCCCTGTAGATGTCGAGCAAGGACGATACCAACTTCGTGTGCGTGAGGTCTGCAGAAGTTTCGTGGGGCTTAGAAGCTTTGCTGACATGTTTCATTCGCAGGTTGGTAAACCTCTCGAGTGTTCGAGCTACCCCATCACCATCCGGGACAACTTGCTTTTTCTGAATCCCAACCAAGGTCTACTGTACTCGCACATCTATTCGATGTAAAGTTATGCAGATGCCATCTGGCAAATGAAGAGTAAGCAAATCATTCAATGGGATTCCCTGGGGGTTGCAACAGAAATGGAGGTGCGATGTCCTCCTTCTGCGGTTTCCAATATATGAAATCAAGACAGCTCTCGTTGGAGTCGATGTCAGATTCTTTTGTTCAGATGATTGAACAATCTCTGGTTTGCGGGCTGAATGTTTTTCTCTTCTCACTTTGGGATAGGATAACTCAGGAACAGTTTCCTGGACAGTGAGTAACAGCTTGAGTGTTGGACGATACCGCTTGAAGGTGAATGTGATGTGAATGACGAAGTTTAGCTACTCGTTACAGGGATTTCGCAGATCACGGACAAGTATCGTACCGTCACTGCATACAGCAAGGACATCATGATTGTGCCCCCAATGTAAATAAGAAGCATTCAAAGATAAATTGTTTAATCTTGCAGAATGAACAATACTCAATTCTTGATATAACCGATCTGTCGCTTAGAATCCATTCATCTTCTGGATGGGGTTCGTGGAGTTGGTGGAGAATCCATCAGCCCAGGCGTTGGCAGTGGGGCCGTCACCGAAAGGATCGTACTAGCAAATAAGTTAGCACGAATCGCATGCACTCATTCATTCACTCTTACCTTCACGTCAAACTTGCCGGTGTAGGAAGGCCATTCCATGGCGGCAGAGCTCTGGAAGTCAGCAAAGACGTTTCCAGTGTGGGTGTCTTCGTCGTAGGGGGTAGCATCGAGGGAAACGAAGCTTCGGATAGTGGAGAACATTCTGCATCATGTGTTACAAATCAAACTCAAAACAGAAAAGGCATGTTCTTCTCCTCAAATCTATCATTGCATTTGTGGATAATCGTGTAGAAGCACTCTAAAGGGAAATATCAAGCTCAATACCATTAACCACTGAGATTTCGTCACATGACAGAGAAGCAAGTTGTTATGATGTCACAAGAAACCAGAGCGATATATCAAGATGATGCAAGAAAGCACTGGTTACCATTGCTGCAAGCTTTGAAACAAAAGAATAAGAACCAATGATGGAAACAATCAAGTGAGCGGATTACTTGGGGACGCAAGGAAAAAGATGCACATAGTGATTGAAAGAGTAGCTGGAAGAACTAGAAGCTAAGAAAGCGAGCTATAGAAGGAGGAGGAGGAGGGAGGGAGCAAACACAGGGCGCTAATGGAGATTCAGACGGGCATGCCAATAGATGCAGACAGCTAATCGGGAAGATGCGTAGGTCCGCTGCCCGATTTAGAAAAGAGAGGGACCCCTACAATCGCACGGGAAGACAGGGGGTAGTGTAGCAAGAACTCTCCACCACCCTCGTACCCCATGGACCACCTACCCCTTTCCCCACACAGAAAGGTCCGGGCGAGCCTCTACGAGAACCTAAAGAGCCTGACGAATAGTCCTTGATATGGAAACAAGAGCTCCCTACTGGTACCAGGGCCAAGTTGTCACGGTCACGTGGGGGGGGTACGGGTCATCACGAGTGAAACCCGGATGCAGAAGGTACTGAGGTGGCGGGGGTGGCACTAGCCGCCGCGCGGGGTGACCGGTGTGCAGGAAATTGACAGGACAGGACAGGACGGTCCCGGAGGTCGGACGGTACGGTCCCAAAAATAGATTTCAAGCACGGTTGGCCCTCCGAGTGGCACTCCCGCCGAGTCCTGAGTCGCCGCTCGGTCATGCTTCTCCCGGGGGCCCGGCCCACTCACGGTAACAGGCCCGGCCGGGCTCGGGGGACTGAGTCGGATGTAGTCTGTACCGGCTCATCTTTTTTTTTTCTTCTCATCCATCCTGTACAGTGTACGGTCTGTACTCAAAGTTAAGTTAAAAATCAGTGAGGACAATCAGGAGAGTCGAGGAGGCCCTGACCCAGACAACTGTCGTACTGATTTTTAACTTAACTTTGAGTAAAGTCGCACAGGCCAAACGGCGGCCCCTGTCCCGGATCGGACTCCCGGATCATCGGATCGCCGGGCGGCGGCCGGAGGCTGGCGGCGCGGCCCCCGCCCCCGGGCCGGCCGGGCCATCAGTTTCTCTTCAACTTTCGGTCGGAACTCACTAAACCTTCTAGACGAACATCCTATTTGCGGCTGGAGCCATGGCAGCAGGTATTTGATTCATCAAGCGCGAACGATGGCAGAGGGCAACAGGTTCAGGGGGCAGTGTGAATAGTATGAATGGGATTCTTGTTTAGACTCGTTGACCCTAACTAAAGTCTCAACGTTTTGATCGCCTTGGTTTGGTAAAACTCTTCCCTCCCTTGACATGGTTCCTGTTTCCAGTCCTATTTGGTTGATACTGTCCGGAGAGCACGAGGGAAGGGCCTGATCATAAGCAAGAAGAAAAAATACACGGATGTTTGCTCTGCTCCATTCTTTTCAGTATTTGGCTGGTGGTATGAGGTACGGGGAGTGGGCCCCGCCAGGATCTCTCAGGTTGGTTTTCTCTCACTACTATGTCTGTCCTTTGCTGACAACATCATAGACGTCCTGAGCAAGGGGTGAAGAGTCCAGTGGATTCAAACTTTTCAGGATGTCAGCAGAGAGCGTGCCAGGTAGCATCTGTGTGCATGTTATAAAATCCTGCCTAACCTTGTGTTGAAGGTGAGCGGAATATTTGGCCCGAATGGAAGGTTGTCGGGAGAGGAAAAAGATTGCTGGGCAGACGGACTTTGCTCGAGCGATGTTCCATCTTATCCTAGAGTTCTGATGGATTAAAACGAAGAACTGTGGATCGATGAGTGGTGAATTTCTTAAGCTGAGCTTTGTTGACTTGAAAGTTTTGCTTTGACCAATGTGCTGGGGGTTTCATGACAAGAATGGGAAACATGCAAAAACCAGACACAAGGGAACGTGATTGCTTCTTGACTGTCAAGGTGGACAGAAGATGAGGAAGAAGCAAATGAAATCAAACAACCAAGAATCGGTGAAATAGCAGGAAAACTCACTTGGCCCTCCTAGTACCATGAAACTCGAATGAAGGCAAGTGAATGAAACCTTCAATGGAATTCATGATCGAAGATCATCTAAGATTATCTCGTTTGAAGGACGAAAAAAAAATCTCTCCTCTGCGCAATCAGCCAACAAGGGACACTTGCCATCCCCCAGACGTGACGGTAGCGATTCATGAACAGACTCAACGTTCGCAAACACAGTCCAGAATGCAAGCCATAGCGCACATACATCAGATAGAGCAATGAACATCTGTCTTGTTTATTTTACAATATGTGACCTATATGATGGACAGCTAAATGTCTAGTCGTTCTCATCCGCATACGTCCCGCAATCGATGATCTTCAATAGACTCACAGTCCCCTTCGAAAATTGTTTCATCTCATCAGAGAGATTCGCAAGCCTTGTTGGATGAAAGACCGCACCTGCCTTGATGTCACAAAACTATCATCCCATCTCCTCTACATGACCCTACCGAGCTTCGATCGCAGACTCCGGATCGGCTTCCCGTACTGACTCACCGACGGATGCACGCACGACTCGTCGATGGCAGTCAGAACAAGCCTCAGACTGGGGTTCGCCTCCATGGTCGGACAAAAATGATACTCCTTGTCGATCTTTCTCTGCGAGACTACCTCCTCCAAAGACACCCACGACTGGCCCAGCAGCCGGTTGGATAGCTCGTCCTCGATCAGAACCATCACCTGCTCGCAAGCACGCCCCGTCAAGACACTCCAGCCCTCCTAGACCTCAATACACTCACCATGGCATGCCGCATGATGCTGATGTCCTTGATGTTCTCTGCAGGGGTCGAGAAGATGAAGCCCTCTCTCCAGACCGGCCATGTTGTTGACTGTGAGGTGGTCGCAGCGATCTGCGAGAAGTATCCCGGGCAGGAGAACTGGAGGTGGACTCTGGGTTTGATTCTTCCCGAGCGGCCCGCCGGAAAGCGTTTCCCGTCCAACACCACGACGCTGAACAAGAAGCTTCCTGACGCTGCCTGCCCCTCCCCGTCGCTGGAGTAGGTCAAGTCTCCCGACACCGTATCGTACGACATCGCATCGTCGTCGTGGTCAAGATCATTCAAAGGGGAAAACTTTTTCATTGGAGGTACCGCAAGACTAGGCAGAGCCTTTTCGGAGCCGAAGAGGAGGCGTTTCATGGATGCGAAGGCGTGGATAGGGGGAGCAAAGATGTATCACGTTGTGGCTGATCAGTGGCCAACGGAGGGGGACACCAAGAATCAAGACGCGAAGGCAGTAGGTCCCACTGAAAGGACTTTGTGTGGAGTGGTCAGATCCAGATGCTGTACGGAACCAATTGCAGGAGAACGTTCTTCAAAAGAATATCTCTGTTCTCCTCAAGGAGGATCTGACAGATCGGATAGATGTATATGGGCAAGGGGAGGGGGGTGAGGGACAACAGGGAGGTCGAGGAAGGAGGTAGATGAGAGGAGTACAGAAAAGGAGGAATAGTCGATGCTGGGGGGAGGGGCGGAGAAAGGGAGGTGGGGACTGATGTGTTAAGAGTGGGGGGCGGGAGGGGGTTGTGGTGAGGTCATGGTCTGAAGTTGACCGGATGGTTTTTCACCCGTGAGCAGGAAGGGGTGGGTACTACTTTGAAAGCATTGGGGTCGGGGTACTTTGTGACTTCCCAGCGTTGCGACACCTTTGTACAGCAAGAATGGTGAAATGGGGTGGGTACAATTGTGAGGAATGCGGGGTACCTCTTTGATAATGGCATGTTTAGGAGGGTGGGGTAGTACGTTTTTGAAACTCTGGGGGCGGTTGAATACATGGGGAACATTGCAAAGGGGTGGGGAAGATGGGACTGTCTGCAAGGTAATCCCTGAGGGTAGCCACCGGTACCATGGGAGTATGATTTTCTCGAAGGGGTGGGGTCCACATAGATTGGTAGAGGGACATGACTGGGGTGGGCTGCACTTTTGATAGCAAGAGAAGAGGGAGAAGAGGCGAGGGCAGGTAGGGCCGGTAGGCGCAATGTTGGAGCTGTTGTTCCCCCACACGAGGGTGGGGGTAGGGTACTTGAAAAACTATTGTACCTGGTTGATCAGGGTAGGTGGTAGTACGTAAAAGCAGTGGTGTACGGGTTGGGCGACAGGGGGTAGAGGTTGTTTTGATTACATGGTATGTGTGTGTGTGCATAGGGAGATAGGGGGTACTGCTTGGATAAGTAGGGGTGATGACGATAATTTGCGCGTGTTGATGAAGGGGTAGGGTTACCGAAGATAAGTAGAAGGTGCAAGGGGGGTCAAGGGAGCAGAAATACAAGAGGGAGTCGAAAAGACGTGGTTTTGATATGATATGGAAGATTCCTCACCCGAACCACCCCACCCACCACGATCTCATTTTGTGGCAATTTGACTACTTCCACTGCTGTTCTCAAATCGCTACAAGATTGCGACCCTCTATGAAGTGGTGAAGATTCTAGGGTGGGTGTGACGGTCAACGGAGGGGGTAGAAGCCGACGAGGCTGGTGGTCAAACAGGCCTGGGACGGCCCCTCAGTTGGTATGGTGGTGGCTGAAGGGGAACACAGGGGCGTTCCCCTTCAGCAATCGCCTAGGACACTGAAATCACTTGTTTTCAATATTTTTTTTAGGGTCGGAGTACCCCTTCGACGCTCGTCTTCAGTCGGGGAATGGGGGGGTTAGTGGTGGTGGGGGAGGGGGGGGGCGGCGGCGGGGGCGGGGGGGCGGGTAGTGGAACTCAGGGGGTGTCCTTGACCCAGGGGTGATGATCCCTCTCTAACAGAGGGACAAAAGGGGGTGGGGTAGCGATTTGCCCGACACGCCTTGGGAGTCAAATGAAGGTAATCATGTTGGGAAGGTGAAGGGACAGGGACATGCATCGTAGCATGCATGCGCACCGAGTCGCATCCATGGCTGCAAGCCTCACACCTCAACTTGCTGGTGGAAAAAAATGCTACAAAGTGTGATCGGAATCAGAAACCGAAGCTATGATTGCAATGGCGATCAGCTTCTGGACGAGCAGTGAAGCATATAGTGATGCCTGATACGCTCCCAACGAATCACCAATCAGGACTCTAGACTTCCGAAGTTCCGATTCAATGCACGGTATAGCAAAAAGTGGCAAAGACTAGGGTGAAGAAAACAAAGCTTGTATGAACTCCGAAAACAAGAAGAATTGGGGGATGTTGCAAGGAAGGTTTGTTGATGATGTCATAACAAAGGAGATAAGTGAAGATCAGCTCTGATCGTACCAGACGCGAAGGAGAAGTTCAACCGGGATCCGTGGTGAAGAGATATGAGAGGGAAGAAAACCCGCGAACCTCGATGAAAAGATCGAGATTAAAAATATCTATCAAACAATGAGCAATGTTATCAACTTAGCGATGACGGCAAGCTGGGTGTATAACTGTGGTATCCTGTTGACTTCACATGATAAAGGAGTCAAAAGATCGGAGTCCATCTTTGCCATTAGAAAGACATGGACAACAACTTGGATGTTTGTATTCTGGGTTGATATTTGCACAGATATTGATTTGGTGCAGACACACGTGAATCAAACAAAAACTCGCCGTACTTGTAGGCACTCCCAAATGCTTCACGATTCACACTTGCCAACGACTTCTAGCTTGTGCCTGCGGGCAATCTTCATGCCTAGTCGTCCTCATCTGCATACGTCCCGCAATCGATGATCTTCAATAGACTCACAGTCCCCTTGCAGTCCACTTGGTTCATCTCATCTGCAAGGTCTGCCACCAGCCTTGTCCTGGTTGGATGAAAGACCGCACCTGCCTTGATATCACAAAACTATCATCCCATCTCCTCTACATGACCCTACCGAGCTTCGATCGCAGACTCCGGATCGGCTTCCCGTACTGACTCACCGACGGATGCACGCACGACTCGTCGATGGCAGTCAGAACAAGCCTCAGACTGGGGTTCGCCTCCATGGTCGGACAAAAATGATACTCCTTGTCGATCTTTCTCTGCGAGACTACCTCCTCCAAAGACACCCACGACTGGCCCAGCAGCCGGTTGGATAGCTCGTCCTCGATCAGAACCATCACCTGCTCGCAAGCACGCCCCGTCAAGACACTCCAGCCCTCCTAGACCTCAATACACTCACCATGGCATGCCGCATGATGCTGATGTCCTTGATGTTCTCTGCAGGGGTCGCGAAGATGAAGCCCTCTCTCCAGACCGGCCACGTCGTTGACTGTGAGGTGGTCGCAGCGATCTGCGAGAAGTATCCCGGGCAGGAGAACTGGAGGTGGACTCTGGGTTTGATTCTTCCCGAGCGGCCCGCCGGAAAGCGTTTCCCGTCCAACACGACGACGCTGAACAAGAAGCTTCCTGACGCTGCCTGCCCCTCCCCGTCGCTGGAGTAGGTCAAGTCTCCCGACACCGTATCGTACGACATCGCATCGTCGTCGTGGTCGTTCTTTCTGATAGGAGGCACCGCAAGACTAGGCAGAGCCTTTTCGGATCCGAAGAGGAGGCGTTTCATGGATGCGAAGGCGTGGATAGGGGGAGCAAAGTTGTGGAGTCTAGGAGGTCACGTATTTTGCAGCAGGACCGCTGGAAAGAACTTTATGTGGATCAATGACAATCAGATTGTTCACGGAACTAAATGCACGAGAAAGTTCTTCGAATGAAATACATGTTGTCGTCAAGGAGGATGGCTCAGTATATCGGGGGGAGTGGACGAGAGCAAGAAGGTAGAGTAAGGAGGTAGAGTGGAGGAGTACAGACGAGGAGGCCTTCGAATGGTTGGTGGCGGGATGGAGGGGTAATTGGGATGGATGGGTCAGAAAGAGCGGGGTTGCACCCACAATCAGGTATTTTCTAGGGTGGGGTAGTACGTTTTCGAAACTTTGGTGGTGGTGTAGGGGGGGGGGGTCGCTCTTTACTGATATCTTTCAATTACTCATTTTATTGCGACCCCTCGGCGGTCGAAGCCTCTTTGCTCCTTTTAATTGTTCCAAATTCCGTGAAGGTGTCCGTCGCTCCCCAGGGGCAAAACCCGCTCCTAGTCAAACTGAGTACACTCCTGACACATCAGTCCGTCTCGAACCCTGAAAACGTTTCAAACGATCTCGCCAACAATGCATGCACTGCGGCAAAGGTGCCTGGCTCCTCGCTCAGTATCCCTCCTTCCACTCCCTTTTCTCCTCTTGTATCATCTCTCACCTCCCCTCCTGATGACTTCATCTGCTTACGATTATTAGTCGTGTCTTGTCCAGGGCTCCCTCTTACCTTTCTATCTACCCCAACTTATGTTGTCTGTGTCTTATTTGTCATCTCATCATTCATACCAAAGTGCTACACCCCAATTCCTCAGTGTGACGTTTCTTTTACCATTGACATCGCCGCGCAGTTCCCTGTGCTATCAGTCACAGCGCTATCAGTCTGTGGGTCTTCAATCTCTTCAGACATGGGTGCACCTCCCTCTTGGCTCCGATTTCTTCTCAATATGATTCCCAGGTTCTGGTACCAAGTAATATTCGAATATGAACAAAACTGTTTGCGCACCCCAAGGTCCACCCATGCAATCTTGTCCTGTAACATTGCATCAAGTTCCGTGGTACAATCTCTTCCCCTTGTCGAAGTACCCCCCGTTCTCGGCAAATCCTGTCAATCCAGTTCCACCTCCGGCGGGCCACTCGAAATCGCCTTCTCCTGCCTCTATTCTCTGCTAGCACGTAGCACTCCCTGCCCATTCTGAACGGATTGGTACGAATTCACATTTTCCATGACTTACTCCTTGTCCTTCGGCCAGAGAATGCAGTCCATCATCCACCGCCATTCTCTTCTTGAAATCATTGCCCTCTCGGTCACCTCGTATTGCGGGGATGGATGCTGTGCTGAATATCTTCAGAACTAGGTTCTGACAAGCATCCGAAGTTCCTCCAAACGCGGGAAGTTCACGAGTCAGGGTCTGCGTCTCATCGAGTTGTTGTGAACCAAGCAAAGCCTGCAAGTCTAAGGTTGTTGGCTGGAGCTTAGCCAGATGCCTTGAGCGTTGGATAACCAGCGGTTTAGGTCACGTGTCTCAAAATAGGAGAAGAGGCATGATGTTGCGGTATTGCAATGAAAGGGAATGTGCAGTGGAAGGCATGTTGGGTGGAGCGAGGAGAAACGTGTAAAAGGAGGCTGTGAGATTGTTCTTCCTTCTACTGGCATTGGGAAAATATTGAAGTTGATTGGAAGGTCGGTCTTAAAGTCCTGAATAATGCTGGTGGGAAAGGGACTGTGAAAGTGCTGTAACTAAGCACAAACAAGGAAGAATCAAAGTCAGCTGATTAGATCGTTTCATTCTGGGGTCATATTTGCACAGATATTGATTTGGTGCAGACACACGTGAATCAAACAAAAACTCGCCGTACTTGTAGGCACTCCCAAATGCTTCACGATTCACACTTGCCAACGACTTCTAGCTTGTGCCTGGCAAGCAATCTTCATGCCTAGTCGTCCTCATCTGCATACGTCCCGCAATCGATGATCTTCAATAGACTCACAGTCCCCTTGCAGTCCACTTGGTTCATCTCATCGGCAGCACCAGACCTTGTTGTCCTGGTTGGATGAAAGACCGCACCTGCCTTGATGTCACAAAACTATCATCCCATCTCCTCTACATGACCCTACCGAGCTTCGATCGCAGACTCCGGATCGGCTTCCCGTACTGACTCACCGACGGATGCACGCACGACTCGTCGATGGCAGTCAGAACAAGCCTCAGACTGGGGTTCGCCTCCATGGTCGGACAAAAATGATACTCCTTGTCGATCTTTCTCTGCGAGACTACCTCCTCCAAAGACACCCACGACTGGCCCAGCAGCCGGTTGGATAGCTCGTCCTCGATCAGAACCATCACCTGCTCGCAAGCACGCCCCGTCAAGACACTCCAGCCCTCCTAGACCTCAATACACTCACCATGGCATGCCGCATGATGCTGATGTCCTTGATGTTCTCTGCAGGGGTCGAGAAGATGAAGCCCTCTCTCCAGACCGGCCACGTCGTTGACTGTGAGGTGGTCGCAGCGATCTGCGAGAAGTATCCCGGGCAGGAGAACTGGAGGTGGACTCTGGGTTTGATTCTTCCCGAGCGGCCCGCCGGAAAGCGTTTCCCGTCCAACACGACGACGCTGAACAAGAAGCTTCCTGACGCTGCCTGCCCCTCCCCGTCGCTGGAGTAGGTCAAGTCTCCCGACACCGTATCGTACGACATCGCATCGTCGTCGTGGTCGTTCTTTCTGATAGGAGGTACCGCAAGACTAGGCAGAGCCTTTTCGGATCCGAAGAGGAGGCGTTTCATGGATGCGAAGGCGTGGATAGGGGGAGCAAAGATGTATCACGTTGTGGCTGATCAGTGGCCAACAGAGGAGGACTCAAGGAATACAGATCGGGCTCAAAGGGACCGCTGCAAAGAATTTTATGTGCAGCGTTGCCAGCCCACTGGAAGACAAAGTCCTCGCGAAGAGAAGAGCGAAAATATAGACAGGAATGTGAGGAGGATTCAAAAGAGGAGGAGGGAGGATGGAAAGGGCAATGGAGGAGAGGTGAGAGGGGGGGGAGAGGAGGGGAGAGGGGCAAAGGGCAGGGCGAAGGGCAACAGACAGTCGTAATTTCAAAGGTTCGATCCGGAAGTTGATTTGTAGCTATGGGGGTACGTAGGGAACAGGAACGGTATTTCTGTACTAGTCAGAAGGACCCCCTGTCAGAGGATCATTGTGGTACCATAGAGGACTGGGGACCCCCCCCCCCCACCCGGCTCAAGGAGTCACTGGACTCGAGTGGCGGGGGTGGACTCCGGGAGTGGGACTCCGGGGTAGCAGTGCTTGGATTGACTCTTGGTGTGCGGAGGGGGTTGATATGCTATAAAGCAGGGGTAGTCAACCTAGAGGGGGTGGTCATCGGATGAGAACCATGAGGGCCCGGGTGGCCGTAAGTTAATTAACATCCGCAGGGAACTTGAAATCGCTTGATTTCAGGTACTGGCAAAACAAAAACTTGACCCGGGCCCGGCCTTGACCGTACGAACTTCGGAAACAAGCGGCGGCGAGTGACAATTATAAGCTAAAACCGGTTTAAGCTGAATGATACCCCGCGGTCGGGAGGCAGCCGCTCGGACTCCCGGAGGCTGAGTGCTGTTGAACAGGCCGCACGGTGCCACGGCCTCGTGACTCGGCGCCTCGGGGCCACACTGTGACAGTAAGCGGCAGTCACCGGTTCAACGCTCAGGGGGCCAGCCCGGCCGCGCTCAGGCTGGCAGTGACCCCCGGGCCCCGGGCCGTGACTCGGGCCGGGCGCGGCAGGGGCCGGGCCCGGGCCGTGTGACACTCAGGCCTGAGTCCCGGCGCGGCAATCAAGTTTCAATGAGCTCATCATCTTTACTCAAAGTTAAGTTAGTAGGTCTCTCTTTACTATCACTCAAACTGTTATACTAAAACTCGGATCAGTACGAGTCTGAGGACAATTAGGAGAGTCGACTCACTGAGTCAGGCCCTGAGACACATAGGACGGTTGCTCTCTGAGTTCTCTGAGTTCAATTTTTACCGTGACCGGGCCCGCCGGCGGCCGCGGGGTGCCCGGCCGCGGTGACGGGCCGCATCACAAGTTGACCCCACACCGCCGGGAAGTTTATCGGCCGACTGACTCGGCGCCGCGGCGCGGCGCCGCCGGACCCATTAGAGGCGGCCCCGGGTGGCTGCCTGAGGCGGGTCTCAGTTCGGATTGCTTTGACATGGCAGCGGACGTAACTATGGTGGCATTGCTGCTGCTCGTTGGCGGGAGCCTGTCGAGCGACATGAGGGAACGGAGCTATGAAAGGTCAACATGTACAGGAGACGTCGCTCCTCTGCTGGCCAGGTTAAAGGACTTGCAGCTGAGGTCTCCGAGCTGTGGAACAGACGCCATGCTGCTGCGAGGGGGAGGGAAGGGCAGGAGCAAAGCCAGGCACCTGGGACGATCGAAGGAAGGGGTGAGGGGACGGCTGAACAAACATACTTTCCCGCATCTGAAACGTGGGTCCGACCACATATCAGCTCAGCTTGCCTTGAGGGAGGACAATGTCACGAAGTTGGATGATACCATGCAAGATGATTCAGATCCAGTGATGGATGAGAGGAAGTTCTATGCGAAGCCCATCAGCACCTACGATGATCCTTCGTTCGAGTCTGTCAGCTCGGTAGAGGCAAAAGAAAACCACAGAAGGATATTCAAGTGGGCCAAGTCAACCGGAGAGGAGTTGCCCCCGAAAGGCATCGTGCCACTGACGTACATGGGGAGCAAGAAGTTTGGCGTGATTCAAGTGTCTCAAACTTACATGGGGAAGCCCCTGAAGATATACAGAAGAGCCAGAGACCCGAGAGACGGCATCATATGGGGATGGGGTGCAAACTACGACGGCCAACTTGGGATAGCGAATGGATGCAAGATAGACCGGTGAGCTCATGCGCAGGCGGTGCTTGTTGAGGGGGTGGTTGGTTACGGGGACTCACATGCTCTCAGATGGACCCCGACACAGCAAGTGTTCATCCCTGATGGCGGGGTCAGGGCCATAGCAGCGGGCGAGGCGCACTCGCTGTTTTTGATGGACGACGGGAGCGGGATAGCTTGCGGGTTGAACTCTCACGGTCAGCTGGGGGATGGAACTTTCGAGACTCGGAGGGAGGCTGTCAGGATTGCAGATTTTGATGGGGCAGCTGTCGAGCTGGCGGCAGGCAGCACGCATTCCATGGCGCTGCTCGAGGATGGGAGCGTCATGTGTTGGGGCTCCAATGCCACAGCTCAACTTGGGCCAGCGCTGAACGTGCAGGATTGTTCGATGTCTGCTGAGAAGGATGTCGATGCTATTTTGAAGGCGACCGGGTATGTGCGGATATGGTGGAGATGATGGAGATAGATGATGGAGATAGTGTTGAGATGTGTTGTGTTGCTTGTGATTGGCAAGTGGTGGAATGATTTCCATTTCCAGTTGCGAAGACATCGCGCCAGAACGCCGAGCAATCCTCATCCAGTTTTTGATGGAAGAAACAAATTATACTGAATTGAATGAGAAGATCAAGAGCACCGACATCAAGGTGATCGGATCGTTCGAAAACTTTCCTCACATCGCGTCTGACATGTTCTGTCTGTACAACCCTCCTTCGAATTTTGCACTTGCAGACTCCTCTTCGACAAAGAAGAACGGCATGGCGAAAGGCGTCAGCATCAAACTCGGTCACAAGGCCGGTGACCTCGACTCGACACTCGATGCTGGAAGGAATGACTTTATCATAGGTCATGATGTCTCAACAAGGATTCAATGATCAGCCCGTCGTCACCATCGCCGCAGGGTCTACATTCTCACTTGCGGTGACCTCTACCTCTTTGACTCCCCCGTCACTGCCTCAGTCCTGACGCGAGTGCTGAAAGGCTACGACTGAGGGGAGGATCTTTCAATGGGGGAGCTTGCCATGGGAGGAGCAGATCTTCCGCGACCCTGAGCACGTGCGGGGAGTGTCGGGCTCCGTCAAGGGGTTTGCGGTAGGAGGGCAGCACTGTCTAGCGGTCATGAAGGACGGAGCTCTGTTTGCCTGGGGGTGCAACGACGAGGGTCAGTTGGGTGACGGTTGTCAAGTAGCTCGCAAGGAGGCGGTGAAACTACCTCTTTCTTCCGTCCTTTCAAGGTTGACGCTGGTCCCCTTGCCAGGTCCGCGTGTTTGCTAGCGGCGTTCGCCACGCGGCTGCAGGAGAGTCGTTCTCAGTCTCGCTCATGGAGGACGGCTCCGTCCTCTGGTGGGGACGCAACGGCCTCAACACCACGACGTGCTCTAGTTTGTACTTGCCCGCTCCTCTTCCTCACTTCTCCCCCAGGGTGCCCACCAGGGTTGAAGGGATTCCTGCCCGTTCGGTTGCAATCGCTGCAGGGAAGGAGGGCAATGTGCTCGTCCTATCAGAGGAAGGACATCTGTTTACGTGGGGAGGTGGGTTCGATCTCCTGTCCTGCTGTGCTGCCGCAAATCTGCCGTCCCCCCCTCCCCCCCTCAACTCTTCTCGTTTGCCCCCCTCCTCCCCTTTCTCCCCTCCAGCCGTAGCTGTCAGCAAGATTCGACCGCTGCCTCCACCCTCTCTTACTGACTTTCGGTTCTCCCCATCTCCAGATAATGTCAGAGGGCAGTGTGGTGTGGGTAAGGACACCCGCAAGGGGCCGAGCTTCATAGCGAACCCAGTGAGGATCAAGAAGATTCCAGAAGAGGTGAGAGGGTTTGTGCTCGAGCCTCGAGGAACTGACACAGGGCTATCGGCAGATCGTCGCCATGTCATGCGGCCGCCAGCATTCATTAGCCATCACGAGACAGATCGGATAAAGGAGGGGAGGGCCACGGGGCCCGTCACTTGCCTTCCGTTAATGTCTCCGGAAGCTCGTTGGTCTGTGAGTTCAACCAAGGGGGCAGATGCCCAAGGGACTTCAGGCTCCACCAGGGCTCCGGCTCCTCCTCCACCACCTTCTCCTCGGGCTGGCTGGTTGTGAACATGGGGAAAGAAGATTTTGGCTTCTTGGAGAGCTTCGCCACCTGCTCCTTCAGCTGGCGGTTCTCCTCCAGCAAGGCGTCCCGCTGCCTCAAAGCTTTCCAAATGTCCACCTGGCCCTGGCCCTTGACAAGATCCGCGTTCCTGTTCTTACGAACCAGGTCCTCTGCCGTCCGGATCTGATCGGGGTTGAGCTCACAGCCCGTCAGCTCCACTTCTGCGAGCATCATCGTGGTCAAGGGATGCAGGAGAAGTTGGAGGGAGGATGGGAGGGTACCGATGAGCGTGTCGTTGAGGAAGAGGGCGGATATCAATCTCTCGCATTCCCCTTGGAACTTGTTCCCCCAGAGCTTCAAGACCTTCAACGTCGTGTTCATCTGCCTAGACTTCAGCCGCACGTTGTCATCATCACCAGTGCTCTCGTCGTTGTCAATCCCCCCTCTCCTCTCCTCTCCTCTCCTCTCCTCTCCTCTCCTCTCCCCTACTCCCCTCCATCCTTCCCGCCCCCTTCCTCCCTCTTCCTTGTCTTAGTCATCATCAATCATCTTCGACATCGCATCTTACCCGAATGCCATCAGCAATGAATTCAAACCCTCGAGCACAGATCCTGTTGGCTCCAAGGTCCAGCTTGAGCAACGTGGTGTTGGTAGCCAGCGCTCTGCACATGCTCGTGCCCCCTACATCCCCTATCATGCACCCGTACATATCCAACGTCTGCAGCGAGGAGTTCTGTCCCAGGCTCAGGGTGAAATGCTCCACAACATTCGAGTCCTGGTCCAACGTGTCATTCCTCTACCATCCACTTGTCTCATCTCTCACCAGCTGGATGTTGCTGATGTTGAGGTGCCTCAGGTTGGAGCACAGCGCCAGCTCGTCGGCAAGGACGCGGATCCCGTCGTTCTGAAAGTCGTTCCTTGAGATGTCGAGGTGCGTCAGGTTGGCTGACATGCGGATCAGATTCGCGATGCTGGGGGCTGAGAAGTCAGACAGCGAGTTCTCGCTCAAGTTCAGCCAGGAGATGGGCTGATGGGGCGTGTGCACCAAACTCTCGATGATGGCATTCGCACCCTCATCGCGAATGAGGTTAACCGAGATATCCAGCCCCACAAGGCTGCAAGGAGAATGAGAACGAGGCCCGGAAAAGGAAGAGGAAGAGGAAGAGGAAGAGGAAGAGGAAGAGAGAGAGGGAGAGGGAGAGGGAGAGGGAGAGGGAGAGGGAGAGGGAGAGAAGATGTGGGAGGGAGTTGGCGGTCATGGTGATGTTGGGGACGGCGCTGGTGCGAGGAGGAGGGATGAGGAGGAGGGAGGGAGGTGAAACTAAAGCAGGCGCCTCTAACTTACCTGGTCTTGCTGTCCAAGACGGTTGAAAGGTAACCCGCCCCCCGAGATCCCAGCGAGTTTTCAGCCAGGTCCAACTTGCGGATGGAGGGGCAGCCCTTGATCCCCGCAGCCAGCTCCTTGACCGACAGGTCCGACAGCAGGTTGGTTGAGAGGTTCACAGTGCGCAGCGTAGTGTTGAGGGCAAGGGCGTCGGCGATGTGGGGGATGTGGGAGTCTTGAAGCCCGGCACTGGACAGGTTGAGCTCTCTGACCCTGGGATCGTTGTTGAGGACGAGGTTGGAAACTTTGTCCAGGAACTCGGGATCTCTGGCGTCGGTCGGCATCCGGCGAGCCTCGTAGTCAGCCTGGCTGTTGAATCCGAAGGAGGTGATGGCGTCCATCGGCAGCGTCTCGAGCTCGTCATCAACGACGAGGGAGGAGAGGGTAGCTGCGTTCAAGATGCTCGGGCGAGGCTTGTCGTGAGCCCTATGGGTGAACTTGTTCTCAATCCCTACCTGCAGCATGAGCTGGGATTGTGTTTCGCTCGCGCTGCGCGCGGACGATGCTGATGCCACTGACTTGTGCTCAGCATGCGAAGCAGGCCTGCTGCCCGCATTGGACCTGCTCCCCTGAGATCCGACTGACATGGGCGGCATCCTCCCGTTGGCGAGATGTAGTGGGACTTCGCTGGTTCCCTTGTCCTCCTTGAGATCCTCCAACACTTTCCTCAGCTTCCCCTACCCGTTCTTCGTCGTACCTTTCTTCTTATCCTCTCTCCTCTCCTCTCCTCTCCTCTCCTTCCTACCTCATCGTTCCTCTCCCTCCCGCTTGCCTGCTTCTTGGTATCTAGTCTCCTCTCTCCGACATTTTCCTACTACCCCTGTTTTGCAAGACTCAAGTTTGACCTAACCCCCGTTTTTTACCAGAATAGTACCCGTATTCTGGGGTAGCTACACCCCCACCCTGTTTTGCGCTTGTCTCTTCAGTGAGGATGCGAGCGGACTGTTCAGGAAGAGAAAGAGGAATGGAAGGAGGAAGGGCAGGCAAGGCAGAAGAGGAGGGGAGGAGGCAGGGGAGGAGGCAGGGGAGGAGGCAGGGGAGGAGGCAGGGGAGGAGGCAGGGGAGGAGGCAGGGGAGGAGGCAGGGGAGGAGGCAGGGGAGGAGGCGCCGAGGAGAGCAGTCGAGGGGAGGGGAGATTCCGTTGATGGTTCGTGGAAGTGAAAACTAGGATGTGGAGTTTCAACAGAGCACACCGGCCATTGTCCAAGCACCTAGAAGGATAGAATGAAAGCTGCGAAGAGGAGTTTTGGGAAAACGTACCCTTGCTGTACTTGTAAAGTAGTGTGCACATTGTTTCACAGAAGCAGCAAAGGCTCTGCTGGTACAATTGACAAGATATTGTTGTTGTCCCTTCCCCCTTCCTTGTTTCATTTATTTTGGATGCTTCTGGATGAAGATGGGAAACAAGGTTCAGATCACATAGAAGTTTTGTAGATTTAGCCATACCATGATCGTTAACAAGGATGTTCGCAATGTCATCAACATGGCTAGATTCAACAATCGCTCTCATGATACAAGATCCGCAGCATATAAGTATCTTATGACTTCAATCTGAGTGATGCAACAGGCTTCACGCCAGCTGTCGCGCCATGATGTTCTTCAGGTTCGCCTCAGGACGACCCGGTAAGAACGACAAGTCTTCATGACAGCACTGTGTGGAGGTGTTGAGTACTGATGACAACTTGCTTTTCAGTCCAATTGTTCTCGTACCCCAAGAGCTTCTATCACGATCTCGACACTGGAGCGTACGAGACTGGGTATGGAGGGTACTACCCTCGAGACGCGGACGGAACTCCCTGGGTGCTGCCAGGCGACGAAGGTGAGGGAGAGAGGAAAGGAGGAGGATGGTCAGCGGGGTGGATGGCGATGGTTTTAGCGATATGATTGTGGAGCAGGTTACACGTCCGTGACCGGGTTCCTCGGCGGTCCTTGCGATCCAACCTCGTCTCCTGCCCTCATGTGCTAATCTTGTAAACTATCGAACATAAATCCCACCTCTCAGAATCATTCTCCGTATCTACACGCTGTTTGCTCCACAAGATGATTGCTCAGATACAACCTTAGGGCACACACAAACCAAATGTCTGTCTTACATCCCATCGGCTCGCTGCCATCTGCCCTACAGTCAATGGAGCCACTCCCTGCGCACGTGCTACACGATGTTCTACACAACTGATACCAAGACCGTATCGCAACTGCTGCCAGTTTCAGAGCTAAGCGAAGGATGCGTTGTCCCGTCCTCATCTCGTTTCCTGCCATCGCCGTTCCAAGGCAAGCTCCTTTCCAGGAGTTCCCATCCTCTTTCGATTCAAAGTAAAACCAGCTGTTAATCATCAGTCTGTTGCAAGAAGCGAATCCCTGATGCCGTCCTCTCCCCGGTGGCTGTTTCCGCTCCAACTTGAACCTCCCGTCATCCAGCTCGAGTTTTGAGGAATTCATTGTTACCAATAAAATCGTTACCCTTAATCGAAAAGTGAGAAGCCCATATCCTCCTCCTCCTCTGGCTCTGGCTCAGGTGCCTTCTTAGCACCTCCACCACCACCTGAAATGCCTTCAAGTCAGCCGAATAAAAAGAAAGTTACAACATCCCGAAGGGCAAGGCAAAGAGACCAAGCAAGATCGTCAAATAAACATCACACAACAGCTCGTTTCTTGTTGTAGACATATCAATTTACCTGCGCTAGCTGCTGCCGCCGCCGGTGCAGCACCGCCGCCGCCGCCGCCGCCGCCGCCGCCGCCGCCAACACTGCCCATCTTTCCCTTGCCATCCTTAATCAATGCCTCCACCTCCTCAGCGCTCTTTCCCCCGAGAGACTCGACGATCTTGTCAATGGCTCCATCATCGATGTTGGCCTCTGCTGCCTGGAGAACCTTCTTGACGTCGGCGGCAGAGGGGTTGGCGTTGCCGCCGAGGACGCACAGCATGTAGGCCGCTACGTGCTTCATGGCCAGCGCTCTAAGGTCGGCTGCACGCGCTCCCCAGATCCTTTTTTCTCCTTCACCCCCTACCCCCATCTTTGTCTTCAATACATGGGGTGATTGATATCACCGGTCATAGGAATGTAACCCCGTTTACTGATATTGAAAATAAGGGGTAATGAATAGACCCCTACCTGGTATTTTTGTTTGAATTTTTCAGGGTATTTCAACAGCACCGGTGGATCAAAGGACCATGTAAAACTATGGTGATAGCAGGGGTGGGCAATGACTGACCGCTGTGTCGTTACAAATGCAACGGAAACACGAAGGGGCGAGACATGTCGGCGGGTTGTAGCCAGAAACAGCAGTGCGAGTTAGGGAGCGATGGCAGCACGATTAGCAAAGGAAAAGAGCAACATTGCATGATTCTTGATACTTTTGTCATTATGTTGCTCCTTAGACTTGCAACACGCCTGATGCTTTCCATGACGAAACGTGTCGACTACCCTCTAGACATCCTGGTACTTGAGAAGAAACTTTTGGTGAAGAGTTTTAGTCAAACACCGAATCGAGTCATACAAGATCAGGCACAACAATGAACTCAAAGTCATAATTATGCGTTAGGTCGTTCTCTGAAAACATGATATGGTGCAAAATAAGATAGTATTCACAACTTAGTGTGCACAACCCGCTTCGCCGTGTTGATTCGTGAAACAGGGTTAACTTCTATTTGCCCACCGATCAGCGAGGATTCCAACCTGTAATATAATCATCCATGTAAATGCAATGTTTGTCCTGAGCTTCTGCGTTCTCAGGTGTACAGATAGCTAGACCGAACAGAAATGAAGCTTGATTCGAAAAACTTCTACACGTACGGTTTCGTTGGCGGTCTCTTGATACTTCTTGCCATCATGCTGGCTGTTACACCAACTCCGGAATGGATGGAAGGAAGCGGAGACGAGGTGATGGTCTACCTCATCGTTGTGAACAACCCGTGGTGACGATTGCTTTCAGATTCGACTTGGAGGTCCCAACACGCAGCGAGAGGATGATCAAAAACCAGTTTACCCGTGGAAAGGTTTGTCATATCACCATGACATTGTCGGCGCTGAAGTCATGGCTTGCAGTGAAGGCAGAGGAGTCGCAAGAAGACGAGGCTGAGGGTAACGAAGGGCAACAGGGCGAAGGTGAAGAAGGTGATTGAAGCATCAGGTGCATGTTTGCATACCTTGAGCTGACGATGCCATGCAGAAGTGAGCAAGAAGAGATATAAGGGGGGTGAAATCCTGTCACAAATGGGGAAACATAGAGCAGAAACTCATCGATCTCACGGTCTGAGGGCTTCACCTTCATCCCTCAGGGTGATGTCACTGCCCTCTTGTCTCGATTTTCCTGTAACCCAGAACTTGTCGATACGCAGATTGTGAGACATAGACATCGGACTTTCTACAATGAAGGCGATAAGCTTATCCGCACAGGGGAGTAAGGCGTGCTAACTTCCGGGCGTGGCAAATCGAGCGGCAGAAGTACCGAGCAGTGAAAGTTTCACCAGGCGCTGGCTCAGACGCAGAAAACGTACTGGGCTTTCGGCCACCGTACGAAAGAAGCCTTGGGCATGTGAAATTTTAGTGACTTAAGCAAATTCCTGCATTATAAACCATCTACTAGTTTGTTCACTTGAACTTCCTGGACTTTGACGGTAAAGAAAGACCTCACCGCTCACATGAGACGGCTGTTCAAGCCTGACCGTGGCAATGCGGCGCTGCCCGAGCAGGTCTGCCATCCGAGTGACTGTGACATTATCATAGTATGCGGCCACCGCGGGGGGTACACTGTGCCCGGGCCCGGCGTCCGATCACCATGGCGTCCGTCACGAGTCACGCGGCCACGCCGGTGGCACTCCCGGGGGCCCGGCGGCGGCCTCAGCGCCGGAGAGCCGAGTCAGCGGCCGGGCGGCTGCCGCGTCACTGCCGACTCGGCGGGATGGCGCCACACTGCCCGCCAGGCTGCCTGATTCGTGACCAGTTCAGTCACACTGATTTACTAGCGGCGGCGTTCCGAAGTTCACTTACCGTACCGGGCCGGGCCGGGCCGCCGGGCGGGCCGCGCTGGCCCGGCAGCGCGGCCGGGAGTCCGACTGCGAAAAGTGATCGTTACAGAAATTGTAGCGTGCATAACGGAGAGTCTGAAGAGCCGTGCGCCATGGCACTGCGGGAGGGGGTGGTGCTCAAGGGGGCGATGGCGCTCTTTGCCATGTCGCTTCTCGTCCTCCTCCAGGTGAAGAGGAGCATCGATACTCAGGCTCCCCGCACACAGCTCGTTCAACAGGAAGAGAACTGGGACGAAGGTTATCTGCATGACATGATTCAACAGAACCAGGGGCAGGTCGGTGATCAGTCCAAGATGGACAGAATCAACTCCTTGCTCACAAAAGCAGTGACTCTGATGAATGGTCTCAAGCGTCAAGACCGTCCGCAGTTGAACGAGGCACAGCAGGAGGGAGCGGCACCTGAGCAGCCCAAGGAGGTCGTGTACGTCGAGCAGCCGAAGTGGGAGCTCAATGAACCATCCAAGGAGAGGCTGAGGAAGTATGCGATGATGGAGAAGCAGTCGGAGCTGCCTGCTTGCTTCAAGCTCAACAAGTTCTCGGATGAAGAGGTTGCGCTTGCGAAGAGAAGGTTGGAAGAGGCCACGCACAATCTGGCGCTGGAGTATCCAAACTGGTCGCACGACCAACTCATTGGGGGGAAAGGGCAGGATGGAGTATGGCGCTACGATCGTGGACCTCCCTACGTGCAGCGGCTCACCATGTTCTCAGGCCCGGGGGTGAACTCAGTTGGGAATGGAAACCTTGTTCGCAAGATTCTTGGACTGAAGCTTGCGTTTGGTGGGTCGTGCGACCTGCGTTCATGCCAACGTGGAATGCAAGGGAACAGCTATATCGGGGACTTTGACGGGGCGCAGTTCCGCTTCTTCTATCGCAATGCATGCTCTACCCTCGTGATCCCTCCTCTCTCTAATGGTGCTGGGCCTGTCTTGGACGACAAGGGCGTCTACAGGCTATATCGTTACCTGAAGGAAGGTTATAACACGCTGGTAGTGTGCGGAGGGACATCTTCAATCTTGTGAGTTTGATATCAACACGTCTTGCCTTCTTTCTGCCTTCTTTCTTACACCTCTTCGAACAGGTTCATCAATCAGAACATCGCTAGCGTCGATGGTGGGTTTGAGCTTGAGCCGGGATGGGTCGACGGCCCTTACGAGGCTCAGTCTGCGCAGAGGGCCAACACTCCTTTTGCTGCTCTTCCTGTCTCTCTGCCTGGTCCGGAGACCTCCGTCACTGGCGTCCAGCTCTC
The DNA here is from genome assembly GCF_000315625.1 of Guillardia theta CCMP2712. Lineage (NCBI taxonomy): Eukaryota > Cryptophyceae > Pyrenomonadales > Geminigeraceae > Guillardia > Guillardia theta. The sequence goes on along the minus strand of NW_005434647.1, from coordinate 425,110 downwards.
CTCCCTCCCCCCGAACGCCATCAGCTACTACGAGGCTGAGGACGTGTCGGTAGTTTTCGAGATCCCCATGGGACAGGGGAGGATCATTTACCTCGGTTACGATTATTCCGAGCCCATCATCCCCTGGGTGCATACCCTCACTGCCGCCACCATGTTCAACGATTGGGACTTCAAAGGGCCTGCTCCATGAATGGATGACCGCGCTGTAGTTGTTAATATTGATTTCAAACCTTCTGCAAAACAAATAGCATAAAAGATATCCTGTGCAAGCTCAAGATGTTGCCTGTGTTTTCATAATGAGCAGATTAATCTGCCTTGGTCATGGAGCGTCAGGAACGAAGTTGACTCGCACTCGAGCTTGTATCACGCAACTGCCACTCCCAGCTCCGTTGGCAGCTTGCCCCGTTTGTTACTCCGGCCCCGACTTTACATTTCGTTCAAATTTTAATGGTTTCAAGTCGAAAACTTCCAACTGTTGACACCTCCTCGCCAACCTTTGTACCTCGTTTCTCACAGGCAACCCGAATGAAAAATAACAATCCTGCCTACTAGTCTGCGACTTTGTACTGTATAAAGTGCTATGGTGAGAATTAGCAAAATAGCATGCAACAGTTTCACCTCAATCGCACCGACAAATGCGTTAGCCATTTTCGGCTCGTATACTTCCATGAACCTGAAACAGGCTGTAAGCATTCTCGCACCATCCACACTGGAGTTCATCTTCCACAGAACTACAGGTCAGGCAACGAGAGATTCGTACATCGTGTCCTCGTAACTTGCGTCGTTCTTGGGCAGGTATCCAGCGCGAAGTCTGATGTGATCATCCTCGTCGGTCACTTGCCCTGCCACCATCAGATCAGAGGACAAGCTAGCTCGACGAACTTGCTGTCGCACCTCTCTCAAATCCTTGCGGCGACCCCAAATTCGCTCGAAGAACAACCCCACGCCAACTGCTACAAAACACGCAAAAACTTCGGACACTGTTCGGCGGGATAAAGATTTCTTTGCCCATGGGCAAAGGTCCATAAGAAGCCTGAAGGAGCGGGTGAGAACATGGTTAAGGAAAGGAAAAAGCAAGTAGACCTCCAAGTCTCCATAAGAAACAGTTGGCAATTGTATTCCTCTCTCTTCACCTATCATCGTCCAAGCACTCGGATCTAATTCCTTGTCTTTGCAGCTTCCTTCGCACGTGTAGAACCAGACATTCATCTTGTCCTCTCGGATGGGACCGAAATGCTCAGGAGAGCTGGCAGTGTTGATCGAAGTGATCGTCACTCCCTTGCTCTTCGCCTCGATCTCAAAGAACAGTCCATGCCAGCAGTTACCAGTTCGAGTCTGAGTGATGAATCTCTCGCTCCCCTCCTCCAGCTTCCCCATCGTCTTCACGATCATTCCTGTTGCCCGTGCTATGTTGGACCGCTGCTGCGCCATGATCTCCTCTTCCCCCATCAGAACATTCTCCTGCTCTCCGCCCCCTTCACCGACAGACGAGTAGAACGTCTCCGCATCCTCGTCGTCATCGTTTCCTACATTAGCCATTGGGCCATCGCCGTCCGAATCCATCAGCTCCATCTGATACTCCATCAGGCGGTCGATCAGCTCCTGCTTCTTCCCTGTTTTCAACAGGCCATACTTGCCGCAGAGCTCTTTGAGATCAGGCACCTTCATCCTCTTCAAATCTTCCTCATCAAACAGAATCTCGTTCTCTCCCATCTTCTCTCCGACATATGGCCCTCCGGATCTTACTTGAACACCGATCCTTCGCACAGATCGCTGTCTGAGAAAGCTTCCGTGACTTTTGCTCGAACTTTGGTCGCCGAACGCTCCAGAGCTCAAGGGGCCATCTACTCGTGATCTCAAAGAGAGAATGCCCGTGCTGTGGTGATCGGCGGAGGACAATTGGACTGGTGTGAGGAGGTACGACTGGGGGGCGGAAAGGCGCGACAGGGAAACAGGGTAGCGAGCAGCAACAAGTGAGGAGCGGGAGAGAGGAGCAGACAAGTGGGACGATGACGACAGCGACAGAGGAAGGTGGGAGGGCGGGAGAGGGAAGGACCACGAGCATATCAGCGTCGCCGCTCCTAGGGTGGCCACCATCGCTGTCCGCGCCATCCTACTCGAGGCCGCGAACAACCCACCCATCCACTTTCTTCTTCTCTATGGGGGGTGGCTGACCCCACCCTTTAGTTTGAAGTACCCACTTCTTACCCTGATCAATTTTTCATATTAACCGGTCCAACGAAGCATCCTTTCTACATCAGTACACGGGTGCTGATGATACCCTACCCACTTTTAGAATTGGTTACCCAGCCCCCCGATGGTATTCTATACCACCCTACCCTACCAGGTAGGTCAAACCCCACCCCCTATTTTCTGTTATCACTCGCATGTGCGCAGGAGATTACCCCCCAACACACATCAGCACCCCACCATTGTTTACCCCTACCCACCAATTATCATCTAATGACCCCACTTTTGATCTAGAGGATTACCTCCAATCATACCCTATACCCCCCAAAATCCTTATCTAACTTACCCCCTCTTTCTACTTCCAAAGTACCCATCCAGAAAACCAACACCCCACCCCTATGGAATAATGCAGCTTTACTCCCTGACCCCTCTGATTTAGCGTCTTTGTACCCCACCCTTCCCTGTCTGGAATCACACCCGTCGTAGAAGAGTTTTCTGTCTGGGACTCGCCATGGCAGATAGCAGGTGCGGAGCATGCAACCAAGATGTAGACAGGAGAGGATGATGATGATGATGATGATGATGATATGAGACCAACCATGATGATGTTGTAGACGAGACACTTAGTCGGTCTTAGGACATCAAGTGATAGACGTAGCGGTGATATGAACAGGAGCAATGTGGCAGACATTCAGGAATTTCGGGGGGTTCAGATGGAAAATGAAATAGAACCTTGATGGTCTCTAATCTGCATTCAATGTAAATCAATGAGATTAGATCGCTAGCCTTTGCTTGACAGTTCAACTGCAACAGAGAGGCGTTCGGTGCCTGAAATGATGATATTGCTTTGCTTTGCTTTCAGGCCCAGGTTCTTCAGGCGGCCCCGAAAGAAGGCGGATCATCCTGCAGGGCAACAAACTGAGGAAGCCAGCAGGTGATGAGCCTTCTCCTTCCTCCTCTTCTCTTCATGCTTCGTTGACACCTTGCACTCTGAGCAGCCATGGAAGCGGAGCCCCGCCAGTGAGTCTACTAATACTGCCATAGCCGTCCACGTTGACAATGGTCTCAGGCACAGCAGCAAGCAGACTCGGCAGGACCTTCCGCTCCCTCGCATGCACCGTCTCAAGACAAACCCTCTGCTGATGCGGCTCAGCCGTCTGCCGCGGTAGTTCAGGTTCAGGAAGGGAGGAGGTGATGGATGGTTGTACAGGAGGCGAAGGCGTCGAGACCTGTGAGGAGGAGACACAAACCGAGAACAGAGAAGAGCAGACCCGTCAGCGTGAACGGTGCTCCTTCTAGTCTCCCTTGACCCTGATTGACGACGAGACTGATTACTCCTCCCCGTTTCCCCTTTCCTGGCACCCCGCCCCGCCCCTTTCAACTGCTAACTGCTCACTGAGATGCATTGTTCCAGATCCAGCAGGTGCCTCTGCTACAGAGACTCATCACATGCCCTCAGGTGTGAACCTTGCCAACGCTCCAAGTCATGAAGCATGCGCTCACCTTGCTGTGCTGACATGAGCTCGCAGATTCTCAACCGCATGTCGGGGACGCTTTTCTCGCAAGCTCGCTCGTCCCATGGCGAGTTGATGCGCCAGAGTTCGTTCCGCATGTCGCCCTGCAGGATGAGGCCGTGCTGGCCTGTGGACCAGCTCATGTAGCCATGCCCGGCTCCACTCAGAGCAAGAAGAACAAACGCAACAAGCCTCAGCAGCAGCAGCAGCAGCGTCGCACAAGGCCTGAAGCGGCAAGCGACGATGCGCAGGGTGAAGGGAAGGAAAAGAGAAGCAACAGGAGGGTAGAAGAAGAGGAGGAGAGTGCCAAAGGAACTTATGTACGTGATATACGAGACATCATGGACAGACAGTCTGATTTGATGTCCAGGAATCGCTTCCTAATGCTAATGATCATGACAAACAATCCAAGAAGCAGGGTAAGCATGCGCAGGAATCGTTGAGTTGGATCATGAGATTTTTGACAAGGGGCAAGACGGCAGAAGGGACCTCAAGACAATCAACTTAAGGAGGACAAGGTTTGACGAGTCTCCGCCATTAACCAGATTAAAACTTTCCTATTCTGCAGAAATCCACCTTGAACATGAAGGAAAACATCTCGAAGCACAACAACGACAAGCGGAGGAAGTGGTGGAAGATTCTACAGGAAGACGACCCGATTTCGCTAGAGCCTATCGGCCAGCTGAGATATGAACCGTTCGATCTCAAGGCCAACGATGACATCTCGGTGAAGTTGCCTCACGAGGGCCGGAAGGGACTCACGAAAGCCTCTAGGTTTGGTTCGACCCCCAGATCCTCGCCAACTACCTCGTGTCTTCGGGAACCTTCACTCACCCAGTCAGGTGAGAAACGGCTGTACCTCACTTGCACTGGAAGCTGATGTAAGGAACGATCAGCCGCCGACCCATCACTAAGGAGGACTGCGAAGCTCTTGACCGGCACCTTGCCGCATGCCGGCTCAAGAAGGTCGGAGTGAAGGAAGTCTTCGAATTCAAGGAGAGATTGAACGATCCGACAGAGAGGATAACAGGTCTCTACCGCGCTCCTCCCCCTCCGAACCTTACCCCCCCCCCCGCAGCCCTTAGGGAACAGGCTGCTGCGATCATGGAGGCTGTGTTTGGAGGAAGGACACGAGAGAGGGAGACTGGAAGACCTGAGAATCGATTTCAGGGGCAGCAGAGGGGTTTTCGAAATGATCGCAATGTACCTACCGGGCAATCCGCAAACTTTGGGTCTCAACAACGCAGCATGGCTGGAGTTGGACGCGAAGAGAACTTTCCTTTCCTCATCGACGACGACGAGGATTTTTTCCCGAGCTACGGCAATGACGCGAGGAGGAGGGTAGAGGAAGTCCAAGAAGACTTTCCGCAGCTCGTCGGGACAGGTGGGGCTTGGTGCGCTGTGATGAAATTTCACCCTCGTCGACCTTCAGGCTACATCAACCGTCCTGCACAACCTCCACAGTATGTCAGGAGGAATGTATCCAACTACGTCTGTAGGCTGTCGGCAGAGTACAAGGAGAGGATGAGGTGACGTCAGAGGTTCCCCCTCGCTCTTGCTGATTTCCCATCCCTGCTCGCAGCATCCAGGGCGTCGTGGGCTGCATCTTCTTCATCTCCACAGCAGGATCGAAGAATCGGAAGAAAGTCTGCAACAAGGACGTCCAAGCGTGAGCCCTCACTGTTGCTGGCGGTCAAGAGGGCGCTAATGACCTGCCTCCTCGTCCCTCAGGCTCTTCCAGACCAGCTGCAACATCAAGTGGATCGACGACACGAAGCTCTACGTGCTGGTCAAGGAAGCTGAAGGTCTTCTCCGACTCATCCGTCCTTCCCCCCTACCCTTTCCCTCTTCCTCCTTTCCAACTCTCCCTCGTCCTCCCTCCCACATTCGCCCCCTGCTTCTCCCCTCATCATCACTCCTTGTTTCTCCTCTCCTCACCTGGGCTGATGGGCAGAGGAGGAAGTCATGCAGCGACTGAAGACAACGCCCTTCACCGCCAAGATGGAGGGATCCTCTGTGCGCCTCCTCCCCTCTCCTCCTCCTCCTCAGCTGACTCCCCAGCAGGTCTACAGGCTCGGCGAGCTCACTCGAGCCATAGAGGCCGATGGCAAGTATGAGCCCAAAGATCACCGGGGCCTGAGCGTTCAGAGGTATGGGGGAGGCCGGGTGTCATGGCGGTGCCCGGATGACGTGGCGAGCTAGACTTGTGCTGCCGACCATGGGCGACCTCCGTTTCATCGTTTTGAAGTTGTGCGAGACCTTCTCCCAGAGCTACAGTGAGTCACTACCTCCTTCCCCCTTCCCCCATCCATTGAGTCTCCCTCCCGCTCGCTCCAAGTTCCCCCGGGACCTGACGGGGATAGCAGGCGAGGAGAGGGAGAGCCTTGAAGGAGAGGAAGACGACTACGAGACCTGGCTGCAGGTGGAGCCAGTCCATGATGACGTCATGTTGAGGTTGTGCAGGCTCGGTGGACAGGCACTGCTGCCGCTGCTGCTTCGCAGCCGCCCAGAGCAGAGGCGGCCGGGCAGCAACCTCAGGCTCCTCCTCCTCCTCCTCCTCCTCCAAGTTCAGACGATCTAGACGGCCAGGCAGGTGCTGCTGGAGCTGGAGCGAGGGTACCTGATGTAAGTGATGTTGCGAGATCCTCTGCTCCGAGGTGTGCTGACTTCACTTTCCTCTTCCTCCCTCCGCCTTCTTGCCATGGGCCCCTCCCTCTCCTCCTCATCGTCCTCATCGTCGTCGTTTGACTTGAAGCGCTGGGATGAGTCGTGGAGTGACGTCGCCAAGAACTCTTCATCCGACCCTCTATCAAGTCACGAGTCTTAATTCGAGAGTCTCGACGTTCAGTGTTGACGGTTGTAAATCAGTTTTGTCCCCTCAGAAGTCCATTTAAGTTGCCAAGTTGAGCTCAAGTCCTGGCGACCGATGTCTTACTAGATTTGAGATTCGGAGAGGATATACTGTGATGCATCAGCTGAGGCGCCGTTTAGTACCGGAGGCATTCAGATTGATGAGAATGTGATGGATAGTAGTATGTTTGACGAAGAGCCTCGGAGGCCTTCCTAGCCGTGTTGCCGCAAATGAGGTCCTCTCATGCCTGGATGCTTGGGTTTCACATCAGGCCTGAGGCTACTAGGCTAGCATATAGTCTATCTCTCAAGTGCTTGTCAACCCCTGTTTCGCAGTGTGCATTCAAACTCGGTCATGAGCAAAAAGTGCCAGACTTGTTGCTGCTGAGGTCGACATGATATCTGCATTACTTTGGCATGGTAAAGGCTAACAACTTGAACTCGTACTCCATCAGTCTGAGTCCGTGGCTTCTCCCGGCACGTAGGCTCACGTCACAGTCAAAACCGTCCGGCCGCGCCCGGGGGCAAATGGGGCGGGCCTGAGTACGGCGCCCCGGGCCCGGCTAGATCCGCCAGTGACTCTAAGTCACCACCTCGGAGATCGCTCTTGTACTAGATGAAGCTAAGAGATCGCTCGTGTACTAGATGAGACTAAGAGATCGCTCTGTTCGCCTGCAGGCTTGCCAGGGTTGTCCACAAGTGATCAAGTTGGAAGCAAAGTGACCGCGTGCGTCCTGACTCAGTGAGCCTCAGGCACTCAGTGAAGGCTGCAAGTGATAGATAGCGCTTGAGACAATTGATGGAAGGGGTCTGGGAACGGGTGGTTACTAGGGAGAATTGAGGGGTCAGTATGGGGTGTAATAAGTCTACACGCTGCGCCATGACAGGAGCGACATTGCGAATGTTGGCGGGGCTGATTATGCTGGCGGGCTCAGCAGAGGCCTTCATGTCATGCTCTGCATCGAAACCTTCCTTGTTTGTTTCCTTCTCCCCTTCCTCTTCCTTCGTCTCCAAGAAGTGCGTAGAGATCATGTCGAGTTTGCTGTCAACTTTTTACTAGGTTTTCAGATGTCCTGCCCATTCTACTCGCATGGCAAGTCGCAGAAGGATGGATGTCGTAGCCCAGCTATGGCCTATCGGTCCATGGGCTCCCAAGGATCAGAACATGGACAAAGGATATCACGAATCCAGGTTATTCCCTGCTTTGCTCGTATCGTTGGTATCGATACTTTACTTGGCAGGATCAAGTATCACGAGGAAAGATTAAAGTATCACGAAGAGCGGCTGAGATATCACAGGTTCGACTTCTTTAGCTCTCACTCTCGTTGCATCCTCCTTTCTTCTCTCTGCCCCGCTCATTGCTTCTCAGGTCGATGGTGGCCAAGAAAGAGAAGAATTCAGGGATTGAGGCCTCCGTAACCAAGGAGGCGCTCGCTGCCGGGAGGAAAGTTCGAATTCTCTTCGTTGATCTTAGCAACACATGCAGGTGATTGTTCTTGTCATGTTTGTGTCCATCTCATACAAGTTCAAGATCACCTGCTGCTGAGCAAACGATGAAGACTCTCCTCAAGAACGACGGACTGTCTTCGTACTTTGAAGTTTCCTCCTGCAGCACTGGTATGTTTGGGAGATCTGTCGAAGTTCCAGCGAGACATAGAATAGGAAAAAAAAGCTGCGTGATGTATCTCAGCGTAGACGGCAAGATTCACCTTCAGAAGCTCCTAGTCGGGATGGTTAGATTCAACTGATGGAGGGAACAGGGAGCGGCACCAACAACTGGTTCAAGCCAGAGGTCTCGTCGAACATCGAAGTAGAAGCGTCCGATCCTCGCATGGTCTCGCATGCGTCAAGGAGAGGTAACCGGGATTCGATGCTGTCGGAACCTGCAACCTGAGGCTGACGGGTCACCTGCGAGCAGGGCTGAATCTCGCTGGGAGGCAGTCAAAGGTGATGACCAAGGAAGGTGAGGGAGGAGCGCAGAGTCGTGCTGTAACGAGAGAGTTTGACTCGTCTGGCCTCAAGACCTGCAGCGCGCAGATCTTGTTGTCATCATGGACAACGCGAATCGTGTCGAGGTACAGGCAGCTGCCTCCTACTGGGGGCTGCGCGGAAGTGTTGATGATAAGGTACAGGCAGGGGAGAGGAGTGAGGGAGGAAGGGGAGAGAAAGAAGAGGAAGATAGGGGAGGGGAAAAGAGGAGAGCTCGAGCAGCGTGTTAAAGATGTATGGGGGGAAACGGTGATGGGTTAGAGGAGAGATTTTAGAAGAAAGGGAGAGGAAAAAGAGAAGAGACAGCAAGACGATACCAGTCGTGCAAGGAGTAATCTTGTTGCAAGGTGAAGAGACTCACCGAATATTGCCGGAGTGGAACGATGACAACTGTACGCCCATTCTCCTTCACCGCTCTCGTCGTCCTCTTTCGTTGTTCTTCTTTTACATCCCTCGCTAGTTCGTTCGACCTCTTCTTCCGCTTTTTAACCTGGATCCAGGATATTCCTGATCCATACTACGGAGGGAGAGGGATGCAGCCATCAGGACAGGTTGGGGAGAAGGAAAAATTCAGCGCATACATCTGATATGGAAGCAGGTGTTTGAGAAGGTTCTTGATTTGATCGAGGTTCAGACTGGAGACGACGCCGAGATCTATTGATTCTTTTTGCAGGACGGTTGCAAAGGTTTGCTTCAAGACTGCATGGTCGGCGGGCTTGATCGCATCTCTGCCGCAAAGTAGATTTTGGAGCAACGAGGAAAATTTATTGTTCCTGCTCAGCGAACAGCGGAGAGGAGAAGGAGTAGGGAAAGGACAAGGGACCGAGGGGAGCAATGAAGATTGTAGTGTGCTGCTCAAACTCATTGCTGTCTTCGTCATCGGGTTGAAAAAGAGGAAGGGGAGGAGAGAAGTCAAGGCACTGGGAAACTTCGTGACGCCAGAGGCCTGAACAGGCCATGGGCTAGATGTACCGGGGGTCAAAGTACATGTTGGGATGGTGGGGAGGCAGGTTGTCTTCGTCGTCGCTCAGCTTCTTCTGCAGGAAGAGAGTGAAGGATCTCTTCCTCTTTGGCATCCCCAACACGTTAGTCGGGGAAAAGAGGTCGTCTAGCACCGGATCCAGAGTGTCAGTGTTGTACACCACCACCGCTGCCTTGAACTCTCTCCTGCTCCTGACCTTGGCCTCGTCAAAGATGCTCTTCAAGAGAGTGCCAGAATTGGGACCTCGGCCTGCGTGCCCGAAGATTCTGACAGTTTTCATCTCACGCTGAGCTACGAAGCTGATCAAGTTGTTCAACTTTCGCCAGAAGTATGCGCACGTGGCCGCGAAGACGACCTCTCCCAGCAGCAGCCCCATGCGCTTCTGCAGGAAGAGGGAGGATAGGTGAGCGACGCAAATTCCTGCCACCCCCAGACAGACAAGTAGCACTCCAGGGTAGGACGTGGGGCGGCTGAAGAAGCTAGGCAGATGCCCGGCAAAGATGAGCTTCTTCGAGAGGGAGGCGTCCCACAGGAAGGCGCAGGCTTCTGACTTGTCCTGCTCCCTCCTCGTGTAGAGGGCCCCTAGGAACGCCTCGGACGTGACGATCTCCTGCTCATCCACGGGGGAGAAGTCCCTCCCCACGTGGAACTGTTGGTGCACCCTGCTTGCTTCTTCCCGCGATGTGATGAGCTGGACCGGCGTGCAGCTTTCATCCTTGACGGCGTGCAAGGGGCTGAAGCTGATGTACCGATCGGACATGCACGAGTAACCCAAGTTGTCCTCGAACAGCCTCCGAGCGTTCTTGTTGTCTCGGTTGGTGGTCAGGATCAAGTGCGAGCAGCCGGCCGCCTTCCCCGCAAACTCCACCTCCTGCATGAGCTTCATCCCGATGCCCCTTCCCTGATGCTTTTCAGACACCCGCAGACCAAACACATACCCAATCTTTGCTAGCTTCCCCTTGAGGTAAACGTCCTTGATCCCCAAGTTCACCACCCCCACCAGCTGCCTCTCGATCTCGGCCACGAAGATCTCGTTGCGTCGGAACTCCGACGCCCTGTGTCTGTAAGTCCCCGAATAGCGAGGAAAGACCTGGAGAGAACCATCAGCGCGACTTCCTTGACCTCCAAGAGTGTAGCAGAGGGCAGGTTGTCGCATGTCCAAAAAGATTGGGCAAGGGCTCGAAGAAGAGATCGAATGAAAGACTCGCAGTGCGAAGGGAAACATCATGAGGGAGACAAACTCACGTTTATCAGCTTCCTGATGATCGACGCCATGGAGCTTCCCATGACCGTCTTCTCCGAGAGCTCCTTCACGGCCGCGTCATCGTGATCATTGTACTTCCTGATGTGCACAGCCATGGCACCCCTTCCCTATGTGCCGCAAAGCGAAAGGGCGTCCTGGTCAGAGACAATATGCAACCTGAGGGAATCAAACACGCCATATCAGCGAACCATCAATCAAACAGTTCACACTTATCTTTACATCGCTCTCGTCTCAAACTCAAAAGTGTGTTCTATCTACAACGCTTTCATGCCTCATCCCCTAAACTTTCCTGTCTACTCCTCATGTCTGGATCTCCTCCTACCGAAGCTAGAGGTCTGTGTCGTGTTCAACATCTATCTGCTTCCTGTCATCGTGTAACGTTTCCCTCCTCCCTCTCCCCCTCCTGTCGTTCCATTTCCTCTCCCTATGCCTCCGGGGGAAACCTTTCACGATTGACCACCCTGTGCTACGACCCCACATGTTGGATATATAGGGGGTAAGGTACAATCTGGTTTCCTTCGACATCCACCGGTGCAGTTCCCCTTCTTAACTTATTCCACCCCACCCCACCTTTCCCTCTATTCTTTTCCATGTGGAGTACCCCTACCCCCTCCTGAACAGCACCTACAACCCTCACACTTCCACCCCCTTTGGAGACCCATCTCAGTACCCCTACCCCAATATCTCTTCCACCCCTACCCTACTGGATCTATTTGTCAATGACCCCAAATTTTGTGTACCCCCTTTTTTACTTGACAAAATACCGGTGATATACGATAGACGTCACCATAACCCCACCCACTAGCGAAAATATGTTTCTTAACCCTCATCCCCGCCTCGTTCAACTGACTACCCTCCATCTCCCTAAAGCACTCTTTCTGTAACACCCCATGCTATTACTTGTGACTACCCCTACCTTTGATATCCCACTTCTAACCCCAGTGTCCAGACACCCCTATTTTTGTACCCTACCCTTCTGTTCTCGGACACCCTGTACCCCATGTCACCATCTACAGTCTTCACCCCACCCTACCACATAGAATTCTTTTAGTATTGTAATTGTATCACCCCTCATGAGATTTGGAGACTACCCCACCATCATTCTTTGACCCCGATCCCCCTCCCACCCCTTCGAACCCCTAAGCTACACTATGCCATGACAGACTGCAAGTTGGGACAATGAGCGGCTATCGGCCTTTCAACTTCTCCTCTCCTCCTCCCCTTCCGCTCTTGCCCTCCTTGCTCACCTCCATCTCCCTAGCAACCATCCTCTGCTCCGAGTTATCTCGTCCAACTTAGAGTTTCCTGCCTTCCCGCATTGCGTCTTCTCCGTCCATTAGTTTTGTTGCAGCCATTGCTACTTTCTGACTTTGTTTCCCTCTGGCGTATCTTGATCATGTCCTCTTTTCGTGTTTCTGCATGTCTTAGCTATCAGATGCTGGCGATTCTCTATCAATCATGACCCTTTCTTTGACGATTCGTTCTAACAGGGTTTGCGAGGAGGACGCGACAGAGAGCAGGCAAACGAGCACATTGCTGCTCCCAGTCACCACGTCCTTGTCTGGATCGGACGGTTCCCCTCCCCGCAAGCGCCCTCGAAGCGCTGCCTCCAACATGGGTGGTAGAAGGGAGGGAGGTAATTCGTTCTTCGTACAAGTCTATTTTGTCTGGTTTGATTCCGAACTGTTTTGTGAAAGAAACTCTCGTGATGTGTGATATGATGCTCGATGAACAATCTCTGTGAAGTTCTGAATCTTGCTTATAATACTAGATGCCGGCGGCTCGAAAGTTTATGCAGGTTGTTGTTCACTTTGCGAGACTTGCCCCACACTGACAACCTGCAGAATCTGCACAAATATGCAGGGAGTGCGAGACCGAAGATGGGGCTTCAGAGAAGGAAAAGACCTGTCTTGCCTTTGATGGCAAGTATGGAGCAGCAGACAGCATCAGCGCTCCAAACGGTCAGATGAGAATAGCGGGCCTTCAAGAAGATGGTGAAGGGGAGGAGGTCAGTTGAGCACGAAATGCCTACAGCAGCTGCCTGCTGCTGCTGCAGTCGAGAAGATCCTGTGCATCTTACCATCAAGGCAGGCGGTAAATGGGATTGCAAACAGGGAACACCCCTTTCATCATCGTGATTACATCAGAATAGTGATCCAAGCTTTAGAACATCTGGGTTGCCGGTGAGTTTTTCGAGATTTTTCCCCATTTGTGATTTTGTCATGCAGCCAGAGCGCAGAGATGCTGGAACAAGAAACAGGAATCAGATTAAGAAGTCCAGCTGTGGAGGAGTTGGAACAAGCAGCCTTGCAAGGTTGCTGGGACAAGGCTGAATCATTGCTCCCTCAATTAGAGCTCAATGATGAACAAACATTGAAGTATGAGACTCACCTAGCTGCTGTGTCGTAAAAATCGAACTTTGTCATTCTGATGCTTTGATGTTTTGTGGCTGTTTGCGTTGTAATTGTACATGTTTACAGATGCCGACTTGTAATCAAGCGACAGAAGTTTCTTGAGATGCTTCAGAGTGAGAGGATTGCGGAAGCTATGAACTGCCTACGCGCAGAGATCACTCCACTCACAGAGGTCTCGAGTATCCTTCTAGTCACTATGTAGCTTAAGATCTCTGCAGGACTCAAAAATGTCGCATAGCCTTGCTTGTTTGGTTTTGTGTAAGGACGAAGAGACGCTGAAGAAACAAGCCAAGTATCCATTGTCCTCAGGGCCCTGATCGGTTATATGACTATGATTTGTTTCAAGATGGCTCGGTGCAAACCAGGCAGGAAGACGGGAAGTCTTGAAGGTTCGTCCTGTTGACTGTAGAGGCTGAATGTCACCGGCTGGATGCAGCAAATCGAACAAGAGCTACCGCCGAGCGCCATCATTCCGCCTCGTCGATTAGATTACCTTTTGCAGCAAGCTTTGAAATACCAGGTCTTGATGCTTTCCTTTCTCGAATTGCATTTTGCTCACTTGTGAATCCTCAGATGAGTCAATGTCTAAGATATAATAGAAACGAGCCCTGGACGTGAGGCTTTCTTGCTTGTTTGGTGTCGGGTTTCTGACTTGTTGTCACAAGTAATCTCCTCGTCGACTGTCATGCGACAGACGACTTAGTACCAAATGAAACGATACATCTGCTGGAGCTTCACAAGGACGAAGTATGGCATGTACAATTCTCGAATGATGGGAAGTTTTTGGCTTCAGCGAGCAAGGATAAGACAGTCATCATATGGTCTGTGGAGGAACAATTTAATGTGTATAAGGTTCTTAAGGGGCATGAGCAAGCTGTCAACATTGTGGCATGGAGCCCAGATGATCGGTGGCTTCTCTCCGGTGGTGGAGATCTTACGATCAAGTTGTGGGAGACGCAGACAGGGGACATGTTGAGAGAGTTCAAAGTTCATACAGAGAGTGTCAGCGCGATCGCATGGCTGCACGATGACGATAGGTTTGTGTCTGGAAGTTATGACAAGAAACTCATCGTCTGGAACGCCAAGAATGAGGAGCCGGAGAAGATCATTTCGGGGGAACGGGTCACCGACCTAGCGGTTAGCAAAGACGGACGGCGGCTCGTCCTGATCTCGCCAGAGCAGCGGATACGCGTGTACTCGCTACCTCACATGGTCGAGTCGAACAAGGCGGCAACAATGACTTTCAACGAGCAAGGGAGCATGACGTCGGTCTGTATCAGCCATGACGGGCGCTATGCCCTCGTCAATGTGTCGAGCGACAGTCAGTCAACGTGCAACGCGGCAACGCAGGAGCCCCAACCTGAGGTGACGGAAGGCCTCCTTTCCCCCTTCGTTCCCCTGTTCTCTCTCGCATTGGTTTCCTTCCTTTCTTTGATTGTCTCTTCCACCCATTCAGCATTAACTCCTCGCTTTGGTTTTCATTCTTTTACTTCCTCCCTCTCAGTTTCTGCTCTCTTGCTTTTCTCTTCCTCCTTCTGAGCATCCTCGCGCAGGTGCACCTGTGGGACCTGGATGAGAAGAAGCTGCTCAAGAGGTATCGAGGGCACAAGCAGGTGAGCGAGCATCGCCATCCCTCAGGAGATCTGAGGGCGTGAGCAGGGACGGTATGTAATCCGATCAAGCTTTGGAGGCAATCGCGACGCTTTCGTTGTTGGGGGAAGTGAGGACTGCCGGGTCTTCTTGTGGCACAGAGACAGCGCTGCTCTGATCCATGCACTCCAAGGACACTCGGGCACGATTAACTCGGTGAGTGATGTGAGGCAGGACGAGGAGGGGGAGAAGGAGGGGGAGGAGGAAGGGGAGGAGGGAGGTTGAAGAGGGAGGTTGAAGAGGGAGGACGTGACGAGAGAGGAAGAAGGATTGTGCGGCTGAAGGATGGACAGGTTGCATGGAACCCCAAGGATGCTGTCATGTTCGCGTCAGCGTCGGACGACAACACTATTAGGGTATGGGGGCGTAAGACGAAGAAGACAGAGGCGAAGAAAGAGCACATGAATGGGGGCTCGGCGATGACAAATGGCATCATCAAGACATGAGCAGAAGAGGAGGGAGAGGAAGAGGGAGGGGGGAGGAGAAGTCTGAAAATGAATCTCATCGCTTCATTGTTGCTGAGAACTTCACTTGCTGTGCTCTCTGTACATGGAGCTCGGCAGCTGCGTAGCACCAGTCAGCCCCTCGAGACGCAGGAAGGAGGAGCCACCAGGTCGTCCTTGAGCGAGTACCATCGTTTGTGCATGAGGAGCGATCGGGCTACAGCTGCGAGCCTGCCCTCCTGCTCAGCCTCCATCCTCCTCTACTGGTGAGACTCACCGACTCTGAAGGTCCAGGGACCTGACGGTCTCCCTGCGGGTTGGGACAAGTTTGAGGGTGAGGGTGAGCGCTGAAAGGAGGGAGGAGGGGAGGAGGGAGGAGGGAGGAGGGAGGAGGGAGGAGGGAGGAGGATAGAGGCCCTTAGAGCGTGAGGGAGGAGGGTACAGTGCGATGGAAGGAGAAAGGGAAGGCGACGAAGGAGGGAGGGGAGAGACCTTGAGAGTAGAGTGTTTCCCTCCAAACTCCCCACGCTGGCAACTTGTCTTCAGCAATCAAAGAGTTGGTTCCCCAACATTCGCACCTTGATCGGCAGAAAGTGAAGGCAATGCTCGACCTACCACCCTTACGTCATCCTCCTCCTCCTCCTCCTCCCTTTCACTTCACTTTCAGCTCTCCTCCTCCTCCTCCTCCTCCTCCTCCTCCTCCTCCTCTTACTCCTCGTCAGACCTTGGATGCGACGCATTCTTGGAGCAACAGGAGCCCCAGTGTATGGTGTTGCCGTGCCATCCCAGAACTCCAGCAGATATTCAGATATTACCAACAGCGGAAGAAGAGGAACAGGTTGCAATGGAGGAGTGTGGGAGGGAAAGCTGGGATGGGAGGCAGGGAAGCAGCAGAAGCAGCGGCGGCAACAGGCAGGCAAGGGGAGGGAAGCGAGGGTAAGAGAGAGGAAGCAATCGAAAGGCGATGGCTGCTGCTGGAGCAAAAGTGGAAGGGAAGAGGAGGAGAGTCAGACGGGCTGCACCTGCTCCAGCCTGAGCTTCGAGAGGTCTGATTCCTTGGAGGGGGAAACCTGACCAAGAGGATGAAAGGAGGTGGGGGCAGGGGGGGGGGACGAGGAAGAGAAGGGACGGCATGAGGGAGAAAGAGGACAAGAGGAGAGGGGGTGGAACAGGGCGCAAGGAGGGAGGGAAGGAGGGATGGGGAGGAGGGGAAAAGCACGCTGACGTAGTTCGATGACGTTGCTGTTCTGACCCATTACCGCGCTCCTCAGATGAGCAGGATGCTTCGAGACGTCAGAGGAACGAAGAGGTTGAGGCTAATGGGGAAGCAGAGACAGCGGATAGTGCAAATGGCAGCCCACGGGTACAGACGTTGGGGGAAGGGGAGGGAGCAGGAGGGGAAAAAGAAGCGACGGGAAGGAGGAAGAAGAAAAGGAAGAGCAGGAGCAGGAGCAGGAGCAGGAGCAGGAGCAGGAGCAGGAGCAGGAGCAGGAGCAGGAGCAGGAGCAGGAGCAGGGGACGGGAGGGGAAGGGGGGGGGGGGGGGTTGCGGCGGAGGCCGAGTGTGTGTTGTCC